>NW_027509894.1:0-192866 GCF_051311805.1 Agelaius phoeniceus | reverse complement strand
TCCACAGGTCCTGGTTGTCCTTGATGGCTGCAGCTGTGAGCATTGAAGAGAACTGGGATAAAAGGGGGCGGCGTAGCCATTCAGGGAGAGCCTTGAAGGAGCCCTGAACTGGGAAAGAACAGCATGCAGAAGAAAGCGTCTGTGCTGTGAAGATCTGCAGCCATAAGAACATGGACTTTAGCAAGCTGAGAACAGCATGATGGGACTCTAGAGAAATAGAACAACAACAAGTGGCAGCTTTCGATTTGGAGCAATCCAGCAAAGCTTGCAAATTTCTTGCTGGGCACCACCCTCTTGGTCAGGGCGAGTGGCCAGAAATGGAGGCCATTTTCCATGGGGAAAACGAAGTCATTGGCCCAGGCTCTGGGTGTCAGATGACAGGTGGCATCTGGGGCTCTAAGGACTTGCAGGGTCCTAGTTGCTGGCAGCTTTCGTTCTGGAAGGATCCAGCAGAGTTTGTAGATTCCTGGCTTGGCACTGCCCTGCCTGCCAGGCCAAGTGGCCACAAATGAAGGCCATTTTCCATGGGGAAAAAGAAGTCCTTTCCCCAGGGTCTCAGGAATATGTTCAAGGTGGCGTTTGAGGCTCTAAGTACTTCCAGGGCCCTAGTTGCTGCCAGCTTTTCTTTTGGAAAAATCAGCAACGATTGCATCATTCTAGCTAGGCTCCCACTTTCTGCCAGGGTGGGTGGCTGCCAAGGGAGGCCATTTGCCATGGGAAAAAGAAGTCCTTTCCCCAGGGTCTGGGTGTCAGATGAAAGGTGGCCTTTGGGGTTCTGAGGACTTGTAGGGTAGTACTTACTGGCTAGAGTAGAGGAAATGGATTCTATTTGAATATCTGTCTAGAGGCTTTGCCCCACAGGTCCTGGTTGTCCTTGATGGGCTGCAGCTGTGAGCATTGAAGAGAACTGGGATAAAAGGGGGCGGCGTAGCCATTCAGGGAGAGCCTTGAAGGAGCCCTGAACTGGGAAAGAACAGCATGCAGAAGAAAGCGTCTGTGCTGTGAAGATCTGCAGCCATAAGAACACACCGAGGAGGTATGGACTTTAGCAAGCTGAGAACAGCATGATGGGACTCTAGAGAAATAGAACAACAACAAGTGGCAGCTTTCGATTTGGAGCAATCCAGCAAAGCTTGCAAATTTCTTGCTGGGCACCACCCTCTTGGTCAGGGCGAGTGGCCAGAAATGGAGGCCATTTTCCATGGGGAAAACGAAGTCATTGGCCCAGGCTCTGGGTGTCAGATGACAGGTGGCATCTGGGGCTCTAAGGACTTGCAGGGTCCTAGTTGCTGGCAGCTTTCGTTCTGGAAGGATCCAGCAGAGTTTGTAGATTCCTGGCTTGGCACTGCCCTGCCTGCCAGGCCAAGTGGCCACAAATGAAGGCCATTTTCCATGGGAAAAAGAAGTCCTTTCCCAGGGTCTCAGGAATATGTTCAAGGTGGCGTTTGAGGCTCTAAGTACTTCCAGGGCCCTAGTTGCTGCCAGCTTTTCTTTTGGAAAAATCCAGCAACGATTGCATCATTCTAGCTAGGCTCCCACTTTCTGCCAGGGTGGGTGGCTGCCAAGGGAGGCCATTTGCCATGGGAAAAAGAAGTCCTTTCCCCAGGGTCTGGGTGTCAGATGAAAGGTGGCCTTTGGGGTTCTGAGGACTTGTAGGGTAGTACTTACTGGCTAGAGTAGAGGAAATGGATTCTATTTGAATATCTGTCTAGAGGCTTTGCCCCACAGGTCCTGGTTGTCCTTGATGGGCTGCAGCTGTGAGCATTGAAGAGAACTGGGATAAAAGGGGGCGGCGTAGCCATTCAGGGAGAGCCTTGAAGGAGCCCTGAACTGGGAAAGAACAGCATGCAGAAGAAAGCGTCTGTGCTGTGAAGATCTGCAGCCATAAGAACACACCGAGGAGGTATGGACTTTAGCAAGCTGAGAACAGCATGATGGGACTCTAGAGAAATAGAACAACAACAAGTGGCAGCTTTCGATTTGGAGCAATCCAGCAAAGCTTGCAAATTTCTTGCTGGGCACCACCCTCTTGGTCAGGGCGAGTGGCCAGAAATGGAGGCCATTTTCCATGGGGAAAACGAAGTCATTGGCCCAGGCTCTGGGTGTCAGATGACAGGTGGCATCTGGGGCTCTAAGGACTTGCAGGGTCCTAGTTGCTGGCAGCTTTCGTTCTGGAAGGATCCAGCAGAGTTTGTAGATTCCTGGCTTGGCACTGCCCTGCCTGCCAGGCCAAGTGGCCACAAATGAAGGCCATTTTCCATGGGAAAAAGAAGTCCTTTCCCCAGGGTCTCAGGAATATGTTCAAGGTGGCGTTTGAGGCTCTAAGTACTTCCAGGGCCCTAGTTGCTGCCAGCTTTTCTTTTGGAAAATCCAGCAACGATTGCATCATTCTAGCTAGGCTCCCACTTTCTGCCAGGGTGAGTGGCTGCCAAGGGAGGCCATTTGCCATGGGAAAAAGAAGTCCTTTCCCCAGGGTCTGGGTGTCAGATGAAAGGTGGCCTTTGGGGTTCTGAGGACTTGTAGGGTAGTACTTACTGGCTAGAGTAGAGGAAATGGATTCTATTTGAATATCTGTCTAGAGGCTTTGCCCCACAGGTCCTGGTTGTCCTTGATGGGCTGCAGCTGTGAGCATTGAAGAGAACTGGGATAAAAGGGGGCGGCGTAGCCATTCAGGGAGAGCCTTGAAGGAGCCCTGAACTGGGAAAGAACAGCATGCAGAAGAAAGCGTCTGTGCTGTGAAGATCTGCAGCCATAAGAACACACCGAGGAGGTATGGACTTTAGCAAGCTGAGAACAGCATGATGGGACTCTAGAGAAATAGAACAACAACAAGTGGCAGCTTTCGATTTGGAGCAATCCAGCAAAGCTTGCAAATTTCTTGCTGGGCACCACCCTCTTGGTCAGGGCGAGTGGCCAGAAATGGAGGCCATTTTCCATGGGGAAAACGAAGTCATTGGCCCAGGCTCTGGGTGTCAGATGACAGGTGGCATCTGGGGCTCTAAGGACTTGCAGGGTCCTAGTTGCTGGCAGCTTTCGTTCTGGAAGGATCCAGCAGAGTTTGTAGATTCCTGGCTTGGCACTGCCCTGCCTGCCAGGCCAAGTGGCCACAAATGAAGGCCATTTTCCATGGGAAAAAGAAGTCCTTTCCCCAGGGTCTCAGGAATATGTTCAAGGTGGCGTTTGAGGCTCTAAGTACTTCCAGGGCCCTAGTTGCTGCCAGCTTTTCTTTTGGAAAAATCCAGCAACGATTGCATCATTCTAGCTAGGCTCCCACTTTCTGCCAGGGTGAGTGGCTGCCAAGGGAGGCCATTTGCCATGGGAAAAAGAAGTCCTTTCCCCAGGGTCTGGGTGTCAGATGAAAGGTGGCCTTTGGGGTTCTGAGGACTTGTAGGGTAGTACTTACTGGCTAGAGTAGAGGAAATGGATTCTATTTGAATATCTGTCTAGAGGCTTTGCCCCACAGGTCCTGGTTGTCCTTGATGGGCTGCAGCTGTGAGCATTGAAGAGAACTGGGATAAAAGGGGGCGGCGTAGCCATTCAGGGAGAGCCTTGAAGGAGCCCTGAACTGGGAAAGAACAGCATGCAGAAGAAAGCGTCTGTGCTGTGAAGATCTGCAGCCATAAGAACACACCGAGGAGGTATGGACTTTAGCAAGCTGAGAACAGCATGATGGGACTCTAGAGAAATAGAACAACAACAAGTGGCAGCTTTCGATTTGGAGCAATCCAGCAAAGCTTGCAAATTTCTTGCTGGGCACCACCCTCTTGGTCAGGGCGAGTGGCCAGAAATGGAGGCCATTTTCCATGGGGAAAACGAAGTCATTGGCCCAGGCTCTGGGTGTCAGATGACAGGTGGCATCTGGGGCTCTAAGGACTTGCAGGGTCCTAGTTGCTGGCAGCTTTCGTTCTGGAAGGATCCAGCAGAGTTTGTAGATTCCTGGCTTGGCACTGCCCTGCCTGCCAGGCCAAGTGGCCACAAATGAAGGCCATTTTCCATGGGAAAAAGAAGTCCTTTCCCCAGGGTCTCAGGAATATGTTCAAGGTGGCGTTTGAGGCTCTAAGTACTTCCAGGGCCCTAGTTGCTGCCAGCTTTTCTTTTGGAAAAATCCAGCAACGATTGCATCATTCTAGCTAGGCTCCCACTTTCTGCCAGGGTGGGTGGCTGCCAAGGGAGGCCATTTGCCATGGGAAAAAGAAGTCCTTTCCCCAGGGTCTGGGTGTCAGATGAAAGGTGGCCTTTGGGGTTCTGAGGACTTGTAGGGTAGTACTTACTGGCTAGAGTAGAGGAAATGGATTCTATTTGAATATCTGTCTAGAGGCTTTGCCCCACAGGTCCTGGTTGTCCTTGATGGGCTGCAGCTGTGAGCATTGAAGAGAACTGGGATAAAAGGGGGCGGCGTAGCCATTCAGGGAGAGCCTTGAAGGAGCCCTGAACTGGGAAAGAACAGCATGCAGAAGAAAGCGTCTGTGCTGTGAAGATCTGCAGCCATAAGAACACACCGAGGAGGTATGGACTTTAGCAAGCTGAGAACAGCATGATGGGACTCTAGAGAAATAGAACAACAACAAGTGGCAGCTTTCGATTTGGAGCAATCCAGCAAAGCTTGCAAATTTCTTGCTGGGCACCACCCTCTTGGTCAGGGCGAGTGGCCAGAAATGGAGGCCATTTTCCATGGGAAAACGAAGTCATTGGCCCAGGCTCTGGGTGTCAGATGACAGGTGGCATCTGGGGCTCTAAGGACTTGCAGGGTCCTAGTTGCTGGCAGCTTTCGTTCTGGAAGGATCCAGCAGAGTTTGCTAGATTCCTGGCTTGGCACTGCCCTGCCTGCCAGGCCAAGTGGCCACAAATGAAGGCCATTTTCCATGGGAAAAAGAAGTCCTTTCCCCAGGGTCTCAGGAATATGTTCAAGGTGGCGTTTGAGGCTCTAAGTACTTCCAGGGCCCTAGTTGCTGCCAGCTTTTCTTTTGGAAAAATCCAGCAACGATTGCATCATTCTAGCTAGGCTCCCACTTTCTGCCAGGGTGAGTGGCTGCCAAGGGAGGCCATTTGCCATGGGAAAAAGAAGTCCTTTCCCCAGGGTCTGGGTGTCAGATGAAAGGTGGCCTTTGGGGTTCTGAGGACTTGTAGGGTAGTACTTACTGGCTAGAGTAGAGGAAATGGATTCTATTTGAATATCTGTCTAGAGGCTTTGCCCCACAGGTCCTGGTTGTCCTTGATGGGCTGCAGCTGTGAGCATTGAAGAGAACTGGATAAAAGGGGGCGGCGTAGCCATTCAGGGAGAGCCTTGAAGGAGCCCTGAACTGGGAAAGAACAGCATGCAGAAGAAAGCGTCTGTGCTGTGAAGATCTGCAGCCATAAGAACACACCGAGGAGGTATGGACTTTAGCAAGCTGAGAACAGCAT
This sequence comes from Agelaius phoeniceus, assembly GCF_051311805.1. Lineage (NCBI taxonomy): Eukaryota > Metazoa > Chordata > Aves > Passeriformes > Icteridae > Agelaius > Agelaius phoeniceus. Next base: position 187,463 of record NW_027509894.1, on the reverse strand, counting down.
GATGGGACTCTAGAGAAATAGAACAACAACAAGTGGCAGCTTTCGATTTGGAGCAATCCAGCAAAGCTTGCAAATTTCTTGCTGGGCATACCACCCTCTTGGTCAGGGCGAGTGGCCAGAAATGGAGGCCATTTTCCATGGGGAAAACGAAGTCATTGGCCCAGGCTCTGGGTGTCAGATGACAGGTGGCATCTGGGGCTCTAAGGACTTGCAGGGTCCTAGTTGCTGGCAGCTTTCGTTCTGGAAGGATCCAGCAGAGTTTGTAGATTCCTGGCTTGGCACTGCCCTGCCTGCCAGGCCAAGTGGCCACAAATGAAGGCCATTTTCCATGGGAAAAAGAAGTCCTTTCCCCAGGGTCTCAGGAATATGTTCAAGGTGGCGTTTGAGGCTCTAAGTACTTCCAGGGCCCTAGTTGCTGCCAGCTTTTCTTTTGGAAAAATCCAGCAACGATTGCATCATTCTAGCTAGGCTCCCACTTTCTGCCAGGGTGGGTGGCTGCCAAGGGAGGCCATTTGCCATGGGAAAAAGAAGTCCTTTCCCCAGGTCTGGGTGTCAGATGAAAGGTGGCCTTTGGGGTTCTGAGGACTTGTAGGGTAGTACTTACTGGCTAGAGTAGAGGAAATGGATTCTATTTGAATATCTGTCTAGAGGCTTTGCCCCACAGGTCCTGGTTGTCCTTGATGGGCTGCAGCTGTGAGCATTGAAGAGAACTGGGATAAAAGGGGGCGGCGTAGCCATTCAGGGAGAGCCTTGAAGGAGCCCTGAACTGGGAAAGAACAGCATGCAGAAGAAAGCGTCTGTGCTGTGAAGATCTGCAGCCATAAGAACACACCGAGGAGGTATGGACTTTAGCAAGCTGAGAACAGCATGATGGGACTCTAGAGAAATAGAACAACAACAAGTGGCAGCTTTCGATTTGGAGCAATCCAGCAAAGCTTGCAAATTTCTTGCTGGGCACCACCCTCTTGGTCAGGGCGAGTGGCCAGAAATGGAGGCCATTTTCCATGGGGAAAACGAAGTCATTGGCCCAGGCTCTGGGTGTCAGATGACAGGTGGCATCTGGGGCTCTAAGGACTTGCAGGGTCCTAGTTGCTGGCAGCTTTCGTTCTGGAAGGATCCAGCAGAGTTTGTAGATTCCTGGCTTGGCACTGCCCTGCCTGCCAGGCCAAGTGGCCACAAATGAAGGCCATTTTCCATGGGAAAAAGAAGTCCTTTCCCCAGGGTCTCAGGAATATGTTCAAGGTGGCGTTTGAGGCTCTAAGTACTTCCAGGGCCCTAGTTGCTGCCAGCTTTTCTTTTGGAAAAATCCAGCAACGATTGCATCATTCTAGCTAGGCTCCCACTTTCTGCCAGGGTGAGTGGCTGCCAAGGGAGGCCATTTGCCATGGGAAAAAGAAGTCCTTTCCCAGGGTCTGGGTGTCAGATGAAAGGTGGCCTTTGGGGTTCTGAGGACTTGTAGGGTAGTACTTACTGGCTAGAGTAGAGGAAATGGATTCTATTTGAATATCTGTCTAGAGGCTTTGCCCCACAGGTCCTGGTTGTCCTTGATGGGCTGCAGCTGTGAGCATTGAAGAGAACTGGGATAAAAGGGGGCGGCGTAGCCATTCAGGGAGAGCCTTGAAGGAGCCCTGAACTGGGAAAGAACAGCATGCAGAAGAAAGCGTCTGTGCTGTGAAGATCTGCAGCCATAAGAACACACCGAGGAGGTATGGACTTTAGCAAGCTGAGAACAGCATGATGGGACTCTAGAGAAATAGAACAACAACAAGTGGCAGCTTTCGATTTGGAGCAATCCAGCAAAGCTTGCAAATTTCTTGCTGGGCACCACCCTCTTGGTCAGGGCGAGTGGCCAGAAATGGAGGCCATTTTCCATGGGGAAAACGAAGTCATTGGCCCAGGCTCTGGGTGTCAGATGACAGGTGGCATCTGGGGCTCTAAGGACTTGCAGGGTCCTAGTTGCTGGCAGCTTTCGTTCTGGAAGGATCCAGCAGAGTTTGTAGATTCCTGGCTTGGCACTGCCCTGCCTGCCAGGCCAAGTGGCCACAAATGAAGGCCATTTTCCATGGGAAAAAGAAGTCCTTTCCCCAGGGTCTCAGGAATATGTTCAAGGTGGCGTTTGAGGCTCTAAGTACTTCCAGGGCCCTAGTTGCTGCCAGCTTTTCTTTGGAAAAATCCAGCAACGATTGCATCATTCTAGCTAGGCTCCCACTTTCTGCCAGGTGAGTGGCTGCCAAGGGAGGCCATTTGCCATGGGAAAAAGAAGTCCTTTCCCCAGGGTCTGGGTGTCAGATGAAAGGTGGCCTTTGGGGTTCTGAGGACTTGTAGGGTAGTACTTACTGGCTAGAGTAGAGGAAATGGATTCTATTTGAATATCTGTCTAGAGGCTTTGCCCCACAGGTCCTGGTTGTCCTTGATGGGCTGCAGCTGTGAGCATTGAAGAGAACTGGGATAAAAGGGGGCGGCGTAGCCATTCAGGGAGAGCCTTGAAGGAGCCCTGAACTGGGAAAGAACAGCATGCAGAAGAAAGCGTCTGTGCTGTGAAGATCTGCAGCCATAAGAACACACCGAGGAGGTATGGACTTTAGCAATCTGAGAACAGCATGATGGGACTCTAGAGAAATAGAACAACAACAAGTGGCAGCTTTAGATTTGGAGCAATCCAGCAAAGCTTGCAAATTTCTTGCTGGGCACCACCCTCTTGGTCAGGGCGAGTGGCCAGAAATGGAGGCCATTTTCCATGGGGAAAACGAAGTCATTGGCCCAGGCTCTGGGTGTCAGATGACAGGTGGCATCTGGGGCTCTAAGGACTTGCAGGGTCCTAGTTGCTGGCAGCTTTCGTTCTGGAAGGATCCAGCAGAGTTTGTAGATTCCTGGCTTGGCACTGCCCTGCCTGCCAGGCCAAGTGGCCACAAATGAAGGCCATTTTCCATGGGAAAAAGAAGTCCTTTCCCCAGGGTCTCAGGAATATGTTCAAGGTGGCGTTTGAGGCTCTAAGTACTTCCAGGGCCCTAGTTGCTGCCAGCTTTCTTTTGGAAAAATCCAGCAACGATTGCATCATTCTAGCTAGGCTCCCACTTTCTGCCAGGGTGAGTGGCTGCCAAGGGAGGCCATTTGCCATGGGAAAAAGAAGTCCTTTCCCCAGGGTCTGGGTGTCAGATGAAAGGTGGCCTTTGGGGTTCTGAGGACTTGTAGGGTAGTACTTACTGGCTAGAGTAGAGGAAATGGATTCTATTTGAATATCTGTCTAGAGGCTTTGCCCCACAGGTCCTGGTTGTCCTTGATGGGCTGCAGCTGTGAGCATTGAAGAGAACTGGGATAAAAGGGGGCGGCGTAGCCATTCAGGGAGAGCCTTGAAGGAGCCCTGAACTGGGAAAGAACAGCATGCAGAAGAAAGCGTCTGTGCTGTGAAGATCTGCAGCCATAAGAACACACCGAGGAGGTATGGACTTTAGCAAGCTGAGAACAGCATGATGGGACTCTAGAGAAATAGAACAACAACAAGTGGCAGCTTTCGATTTGGAGCAATCCAGCAAAGCTTGCAAATTTCTTGCTGGGCACCACCCTCTTGGTCAGGGCGAGTGGCCAGAAATGGAGGCCATTTTCCATGGGGAAAACGAAGTCATTGGCCCAGGCTCTGGGTGTCAGATGACAGGTGGCATCTGGGGCTCTAAGGACTTGCAGGGTCCTAGTTGCTGGCAGCTTTCGTTCTGGAAGGATCCAGCAGAGTTTGTAGATTCCTGGCTTGGCACTGCCCTGCCTGCCAGGCCAAGTGGCCACAAATGAAGGCCATTTTCCATGGGAAAAAGAAGTCCTTTCCCCAGGGTCTCAGGAATATGTTCAAGGTGGCGTTTGAGGCTCTAAGTACTTCCAGGGCCCTAGTTGCTGCCAGCTTTTCTTTTGGAAAAATCCAGCAACGATTGCATCATTCTAGCTAGGCTCCCACTTTCTGCCAGGGTGGGTGGCTGCCAAGGGAGGCCATTTGCCATGGGAAAAAGAAGTCCTTTCCCCAGGGTCTGGGTGTCAGATGAAAGGTGGCCTTTGGGGTTCTGAGGACTTGTAGGGTAGTACTTACTGGCTAGAGTAGAGGAAATGGATTCTATTTGAATATCTGTCTAGAGGCTTTGCCCCACAGGTCCTGGTTGTCCTTGATGGGCTGCAGCTGTGAGCATTGAAGAGAACTGGGATAAAAGGGGGCGGCGTAGCCATTCAGGGAGAGCCTTGAAGGAGCCCTGAACTGGGAAAGAACAGCATGCAGAAGAAAGCGTCTGTGCTGTGAAGATCTGCAGCCATAAGAACACACCGAGGAGGTATGGACTTTAGCAAGCTGAGAACAGCATGATGGGACTCTAGAGAAATAGAACAACAACAAGTGGCAGCTTTAGATTTGGAGCAATCCAGCAAAGCTTGCAAATTTCTTGCTGGGCACCACCCTCTTGGTCAGGGCGAGTGGCCAGAAATGGAGGCCATTTTCCATGGGGAAAACGAAGTCATTGGCCCAGGCTCTGGGTGTCAGATGACTGGTGGCATCTGGGGCTCTAAGGACTTGCAGGGTCCTAGTTGCTGGCAGCTTTCGTTCTGGAAGGATCCAGCAGAGTTTGTAGATTCCTGGCTTGGCACTGCCCTGCCTGCCAGGCCAAGTGGCCACAAATGAAGGCCATTTTCCATGGGAAAAAGAAGTCCTTTCCCCAGGGTCTCAGGAATATGTTCAAGGTGGCGTTTGAGGCTCTAAGTACTTCCAGGGCCCTAGTTGCTGCCAGCTTTTCTTTTGGAAAAATCCAGCAACGATTGCATCATTCTAGCTAGGCTCCCACTTTCTGCCAGGGTGGGTGGCTGCCAAGGGAGGCCATTTGCCATGGGAAAAAGAAGTCCTTTCCCCAGGGTCTGGGTGTCAGATGAAAGGTGGCCTTTGGGGTTCTGAGGACTTGTAGGGTAGTACTTACTGGCTAGAGTAGAGGAAATGGATTCTATTTGAATATCTGTCTAGAGGCTTTGCCCCACAGGTCCTGGTTGTCCTTGATGGGCTGCAGCTGTGAGCATTGAAGAGAACTGGGATAAAAGGGGGCGGCGTAGCCATTCAGGGAGAGCCTTGAAGGAGCCCTGAACTGGGAAAGAACAGCATGCAGAAGAAAGCGTCTGTGCTGTGAAGATCTGCAGCCATAAGAACACACCGAGGAGGTATGGACTTTAGCAAGCTGAGAACAGCATGATGGGACTCTAGAGAAATAGAACAACAACAAGTGGCAGCTTTCGATTTGGAGCAATCCAGCAAAGCTTGCAAATTTCTTGCTGGGCACCACCCTCTTGGTCAGGGCGAGTGGCCAGAAATGGAGGCCATTTTCCATGGGGAAAACGAAGTCATTGGCCCAGGCTCTGGGTGTCAGATGACAGGTGGCATCTGGGGCTCTAAGGACTTGCAGGGTCCTAGTTGCTGGCAGCTTTCGTTCTGGAAGGATCCAGCAGAGTTTGTAGATTCCTGGCTTGGCACTGCCCTGCCTGCCAGGCCAAGTGGCCACAAATGAAGGCCATTTTCCATGGGAAAAACGAAGTCCTTTCCCCAGGGTCTCAGGAATATGTTCAAGGTGGCGTTTGAGGCTCTAAGTACTTCCAGGGCCCTAGTTGCTGCCAGCTTTTCTTTTGGAAAAATCCAGCAACGATTGCATCATTCTAGCTAGGCTCCCACTTTCTGCCAGGGTGGGTGGCTGCCAAGGGAGGCCATTTGCCATGGGAAAAAGAAGTCCTTTCCCCAGGGTCTGGGTGTCAGATGAAAGGTGGCCTTTGGGGTTCTGAGGACTTGTAGGGTAGTACTTACTGGCTAGAGTAGAGGAAATGGATTCTATTTGAATATCTGTCTAGAGGCTTTGCCCCACAGGTCCTGGTTGTCCTTGATGGGCTGCAGCTGTGAGCATTGAAGAGAACTGGGATAAAAGGGGGCGGCGTAGCCATTCAGGGAGAGCCTTGAAGGAGCCCTGAACTGGGAAAGAACAGCATGCAGAAGAAAGCGTCTGTGCTGTGAAGATCTGCAGCCATAAGAACACACCGAGGAGGTATGGACTTTAGCAAGCTGAGAACAGCATGATGGGACTCTAGAGAAATAGAACAACAACAAGTGGCAGCTTTCGATTTGGAGCAATCCAGCAAAGCTTGCAAATTTCTTGCTGGGCACCACCCTCTTGGTCAGGGCGAGTGGCCAGAAATGGAGGCCATTTTCCATGGGGAAAACGAAGTCATTGGCCCAGGCTCTGGGTGTCAGATGACAGGTGGCATCTGGGGCTCTAAGGACTTGCAGGGTCCTAGTTGCTGGCAGCTTTCGTTCTGGAAGGATCCAGCAGAGTTTGTAGATTCCTGGCTTGGCACTGCCCTGCCTGCCAGGCCAAGTGGCCACAAATGAAGGCCATTTTCCATGGGAAAAAGAAGTCCTTTCCCCAGGGTCTCAGGAATATGTTCAAGGTGGCGTTTGAGGCTCTAAGTACTTCCAGGGCCCTAGTTGCTGCCAGCTTTTCTTTTGGAAAAATCCAGCAACGATTGCATCATTCTAGCTAGGCTCCCACTTTCTGCCAGGGTGGGTGGCTGCCAAGGGAGGCCATTTGCCATGGGAAAAAGAAGTCCTTTCCCCAGGGTCTGGGTGTCAGATGAAAGGTGGCCTTTGGGGTTCTGAGGACTTGTAGGGTAGTACTTACTGGCTAGAGTAGAGGAAATGGATTCTATTTGAATATCTGTCTAGAGGCTTTGCCCCACAGGTCCTGGTTGTCCTTGATGGGCTGCAGCTGTGAGCATTGAAGAGAACTGGGATAAAAGGGGGCGGCGTAGCCATTCAGGGAGAGCCTTGAAGGAGCCCTGAACTGGGAAAGAACAGCATGCAGAAGAAAGCGTCTGTGCTGTGAAGATCTGCAGCCATAAGAACACACCGAGGAGGTATGGACTTTAGCAAGCTGAGAACAGCATGATGGGACTCTAGAGAAATAGAACAACAACAAGTGGCAGCTTTCGATTTGGAGCAATCCAGCAAAGCTTGCAAATTTCTTGCTGGGCACCACCCTCTTGGTCAGGGCGAGTGGCCAGAAATGGAGGCCATTTTCCATGGGGAAAACGAAGTCATTGGCCCAGGCTCTGGGTGTCAGATGACAGGTGGCATCTGGGGCTCTAAGGACTTGCAGGGTCCTAGTTGCTGGCAGCTTTCGTTCTGGAAGGATCCAGCAGAGTTTGTAGATTCCTGGCTTGGCACTGCCCTGCCTGCCAGGCCAAGTGGCCACAAATGAAGGCCATTTTCCATGGGAAAAAGAAGTCCTTTCCCCAGGGTCTCAGGAATATGTTCAAGGTGGCGTTTGAGGCTCTAAGTACTTCCAGGGCCCTAGTTGCTGCCAGCTTTTCTTTTGGAAAAATCCAGCAACGATTGCATCATTCTAGCTAGGCTCCCACTTTCTGCCAGGGTGGGTGGCTGCCAAGGGAGGCCATTTGCCATGGGAAAAAGAAGTCCTTTCCCCAGGGTCTGGGTGTCAGATGAAAGGTGGCCTTTGGGGTTCTGAGGACTTGTAGGGTAGTACTTACTGGCTAGAGTAGAGGAAATGGATTCTATTTGAATATCTGTCTAGAGGCTTTGCCCCACAGGTCCTGGTTGTCCTTGATGGGCTGCAGCTGTGAGCATTGAAGAGAACTGGGATAAAAGGGGGCGGCGTAGCCATTCAGGGAGAGCCTTGAAGGAGCCCTGAACTGGGAAAGAACAGCATGCAGAAGAAAGCGTCTGTGCTGTGAAGATCTGCAGCCATAAGAACACACCGAGGAGGTATGGACTTTAGCAAGCTGAGAACAGCATGATGGGACTCTAGAGAAATAGAACAACAACAAGTGGCAGCTTTCGATTTGGAGCAATCCAGCAAAGCTTGCAAATTTCTTGCTGGGCACCACCCTCTTGGTCAGGGCGAGTGGCCAGAAATGGAGGCCATTTTCCATGGGGAAAACGAAGTCATTGGCCCAGGCTCTGGGTGTCAGATGACAGGTGGCATCTGGGGCTCTAAGGACTTGCAGGGTCCTAGTTGCTGGCAGCTTTCGTTCTGGAAGGATCCAGCAGAGTTTGTAGATTCCTGGCTTGGCACTGCCCTGCCTGCCAGGCCAAGTGGCCACAAATGAAGGCCATTTTCCATGGGAAAAAGAAGTCCTTTCCCCAGGGTCTCAGGAATATGTTCAAGGTGGCGTTTGAGGCTCTAAGTACTTCCAGGGCCCTAGTTGCTGCCAGCTTTTCTTTTGGAAAAATCCAGCAACGATTGCATCATTCTAGCTAGGCTCCCACTTTCTGCCAGGGTGAGTGGCTGCCAAGGGAGGCCATTTGCCATGGGAAAAAGAAGTCCTTTCCCCAGGGTCTGGGTGTCAGATGAAAGGTGGCCTTTGGGGTTCTGAGGACTTGTAGGGTAGTACTTACTGGCTAGAGTAGAGGAAATGGATTCTATTTGAATATCTGTCTAGAGGCTTTGCCCCACAGGTCCTGGTTGTCCTTGATGGGCTGCAGCTGTGAGCATTGAAGAGAACTGGGATAAAAGGGGGCGGCGTAGCCATTCAGGGAGAGCCTTGAAGGAGCCCTGAACTGGGAAAGAACAGCATGCAGAAGAAAGCGTCTGTGCTGTGAAGATCTGCAGCCATAAGAACACACCAAGGAGGTATGGACTTTAGCAATCTGAGAACAGCATGATGGGACTCTAGAGAAATAGAACAACAACAAGTGGCAGCTTTAGATTTGGAGCAATCCAGCAAAGCTTGCAAATTTCTTGCTGGGCACCACCCTCTTGGTCAGGGCGAGTGGCCAGAAATGGAGGCCATTTTCCATGGGGAAAACGAAGTCATTGGCCCAGGCTCTGGGTGTCAGATGACAGGTGGCATCTGGGGCTCTAAGGACTTGCAGGGTCCTAGTTGCTGGCAGCTTTCGTTCTGGAAGGATCCAGCAGAGTTTGTAGATTCCTGGCTTGGCACTGCCCTGCCTGCCAGGCCAAGTGGCCACAAATGAAGGCCATTTTCCATGGGAAAAAGAAGTCCTTTCCCCAGGGTCTCAGGAATATGTTCAAGGTGGCGTTTGAGGCTCTAAGTACTTCCAGGGCCCTAGTTGCTGCCAGCTTTTCTTTTGGAAAAATCCAGCAACGATTGCATCATTCTAGCTAGGCTCCCACTTTCTGCCAGGGTGGGTGGCTGCCAAGGGAGGCCATTTGCCATGGGAAAAAGAAGTCCTTTCCCCAGGGTCTGGGTGTCAGATGAAAGGTGGCCTTTGGGGTTCTGAGGACTTGTAGGGTAGTACTTACTGGCTAGAGTAGAGGAAATGGATTCTATTTGAATATCTGTCTAGAGGCTTTGCCCCACAGGTCCTGGTTGTCCTTGATGGGCTGCAGCTGTGAGCATTGAAGAGAACTGGGATAAAAGGGGGCGGCGTAGCCATTCAGGGAGAGCCTTGAAGGAGCCCTGAACTGGGAAAGAACAGCATGCAGAAGAAAGCGTCTGTGCTGTGAAGATCTGCAGCCATAAGAACACACCGAGGAGGTATGGACTTTAGCAAGCTGAGAACAGCATGATGGGACTCTAGAGAAATAGAACAACAACAAGTGGCAGCTTTCGATTTGGAGCAATCCAGCAAAGCTTGCAAATTTCTTGCTGGGCACCACCCTCTTGGTCAGGGCGAGTGGCCAGAAATGGAGGCCATTTTCCATGGGGAAAACGAAGTCATTGGCCCAGGCTCTGGGTGTCAGATGACAGGTGGCATCTGGGGCTCTAAGGACTTGCAGGGTCCTAGTTGCTGGCAGCTTTCGTTCTGGAAGGATCCAGCAGAGTTTGTAGATTCCTGGCTTGGCACTGCCCTGCCTGCCAGGCCAAGTGGCCACAAATGAAGGCCATTTTCCATGGGAAAAAGAAGTCCTTTCCCCAGGGTCTCAGGAATATGTTCAAGGTGGCGTTTGAGGCTCTAAGTACTTCCAGGGCCCTAGTTGCTGCCAGCTTTTCTTTTGGAAAAATCCAGCAACGATTGCATCATTCTAGCTAGGCTCCCACTTTCTGCCAGGGTGGGTGGCTGCCAAGGGAGGCCATTTGCCATGGGAAAAAGAAGTCCTTTCCCCAGGGTCTGGGTGTCAGATGAAAGGTGGCCTTTGGGGTTCTGAGGACTTGTAGGGTAGTACTTACTGGCTAGAGTAGAGGAAATGGATTCTATTTGAATATCTGTCTAGAGGCTTTGCCCCACAGGTCCTGGTTGTCCTTGATGGGCTGCAGCTGTGAGCATTGAAGAGAACTGGGATAAAAGGGGGCGGCGTAGCCATTCAGGGAGAGCCTTGAAGGAGCCCTGAACTGGGAAAGAACAGCATGCAGAAGAAAGCGTCTGTGCTGTGAAGATCTGCAGCCATAAGAACACACCGAGGAGGTATGGACTTTAGCAAGCTGAGAACAGCATGATGGGACTCTAGAGAAATAGAACAACAACAAGTGGCAGCTTTCGATTTGGAGCAATCCAGCAAAGCTTGCAAATTTCTTGCTGGGCACCACCCTCTTGGTCAGGGCGAGTGGCCAGAAATGGAGGCCATTTTCCATGGGGAAAACGAAGTCATTGGCCCAGGCTCTGGGTGTCAGATGACAGGTGGCATCTGGGGCTCTAAGGACTTGCAGGGTCCTAGTTGCTGGCAGCTTTCGTTCTGGAAGGATCCAGCAGAGTTTGTAGATTCCTGGCTTGGCACTGCCCTGCCTGCCAGGCCAAGTGGCCACAAATGAAGGCCATTTTCCATGGGAAAAAGAAGTCCTTTCCCCAGGGTCTCAGGAATATGTTCAAGGTGGCGTTTGAGGCTCTAAGTACTTCCAGGGCCCTAGTTGCTGCCAGCTTTTCTTTTGGAAAAATCCAGCAACGATTGCATCATTCTAGCTAGGCTCCCACTTTCTGCCAGGGTGAGTGGCTGCCAAGGGAGGCCATTTGCCATGGGAAAAAGAAGTCCTTTCCCCAGGGTCTGGGTGTCAGATGAAAGGTGGCCTTTGGGGTTCTGAGGACTTGTAGGGTAGTACTTACTGGCTAGAGTAGAGGAAATGGATTCTATTTGAATATCTGTCTAGAGGCTTTGCCCCACAGGTCCTGGTTGTCCTTGATGGGCTGCAGCTGTGAGCATTGAAGAGAACTGGGATAAAAGGGGGCGGCGTAGCCATTCAGGGAGAGCCTTGAAGGAGCCCTGAACTGGGAAAGAACAGCATGCAGAAGAAAGCGTCTGTGCTGTGAAGATCTGCAGCCATAAGAACACACCGAGGAGGTATGGACTTTAGCAATCTGAGAACAGCATGATGGGACTCTAGAGAAATAGAACAACAACAAGTGGCAGCTTTCGATTTGGAGCAATCCAGCAAAGCTTGCAAATTTCTTGCTGGGCACCACCCTCTTGGTCAGGGCGAGTGGCCAGAAATGGAGGCCATTTTCCATGGGGAAAACGAAGTCATTGGCCCAGGCTCTGGGTGTCAGATGACAGGTGGCATCTGGGGCTCTAAGGACTTGCAGGGTCCTAGTTGCTGGCAGCTTTCGTTCTGGAAGGATCCAGCAGAGTTTGTAGATTCCTGGCTTGGCACTGCCCTGCCTGCCAGGCCAAGTGGCCACAAATGAAGGCCATTTTCCATGGGAAAAAGAAGTCCTTTCCCCAGGGTCTCAGGAATATGTTCAAGGTGGCGTTTGAGGCTCTAAGTACTTCCAGGGCCCTAGTTGCTGCCAGCTTTTCTTTTGGAAAAATCCAGCAACGATTGCATCATTCTAGCTAGGCTCCCACTTTCTGCCAGGGTGGGTGGCTGCCAAGGGAGGCCATTTGCCATGGGAAAAAGAAGTCCTTTCCCCAGGGTCTGGGTGTCAGATGAAAGGTGGCCTTTGGGGTTCTGAGGACTTGTAGGGTAGTACTTACTGGCTAGAGTAGAGGAAATGGATTCTATTTGAATATCTGTCTAGAGGCTTTGCCCCACAGGTCCTGGTTGTCCTTGATGGGCTGCAGCTGTGAGCATTGAAGAGAACTGGGATAAAAGGGGGCGGCGTAGCCATTCAGGGAGAGCCTTGAAGGAGCCCTGAACTGGGAAAGAACAGCATGCAGAAGAAAGCGTCTGTGCTGTGAAGATCTGCAGCCATAAGAACACACCGAGGAGGTATGGACTTTAGCAAGCTGAGAACAGCATGATGGGACTCTAGAGAAATAGAACAACAACAAGTGGCAGCTTTAGATTTGGAGCAATCCAGCAAAGCTTGCAAATTTCTTGCTGGGCACCACCCTCTTGGTCAGGGCGAGTGGCCAGAAATGGAGGCCATTTTCCATGGGGAAAACGAAGTCATTGGCCCAGGCTCTGGGTGTCAGATGACAGGTGGCATCTGGGGCTCTAAGGACTTGCAGGGTCCTAGTTGCTGGCAGCTTTCGTTCTGGAAGGATCCAGCAGAGTTTGTAGATTCCTGGCTTGGCACTGCCCTGCCTGCCAGGCCAAGTGGCCACAAATGAAGGCCATTTTCCATGGGAAAAAGAAGTCCTTTCCCCAGGGTCTCAGGAATATGTTCAAGGTGGCGTTTGAGGCTCTAAGTACTTCCAGGGCCCTAGTTGCTGCCAGCTTTTCTTTTGGAAAAATCCAGCAACGATTGCATCATTCTAGCTAGGCTCCCACTTTCTGCCAGGGTGGGTGGCTGCCAAGGGAGGCCATTTGCCATGGGAAAAAGAAGTCCTTTCCCCAGGGTCTGGGTGTCAGATGAAAGGTGGCCTTTGGGGTTCTGAGGACTTGTAGGGTAGTACTTACTGGCTAGAGTAGAGGAAATGGATTCTATTTGAATATCTGTCTAGAGGCTTTGCCCCACAGGTCCTGGTTGTCCTTGATGGGCTGCAGCTGTGAGCATTGAAGAGAACTGGGATAAAAGGGGGCGGCGTAGCCATTCAGGGAGAGCCTTGAAGGAGCCCTGAACTGGGAAAGAACAGCATGCAGAAGAAAGCGTCTGTGCTGTGAAGATCTGCAGCCATAAGAACACACCGAGGAGGTATGGACTTTAGCAAGCTGAGAACAGCATGATGGGACTCTAGAGAAATAGAACAACAACAAGTGGCAGCTTTCGATTTGGAGCAATCCAGCAAAGCTTGCAAATTTCTTGCTGGGCACCACCCTCTTGGTCAGGGCGAGTGGCCAGAAATGGAGGCCATTTTCCATGGGGAAAACGAAGTCATTGGCCCAGGCTCTGGGTGTCAGATGACAGGTGGCATCTGGGGCTCTAAGGACTTGCAGGGTCCTAGTTGCTGGCAGCTTTCGTTCTGGAAGGATCCAGCAGAGTTTGTAGATTCCTGGCTTGGCACTGCCCTGCCTGCCAGGCCAAGTGGCCACAAATGAAGGCCATTTTCCATGGGAAAAAGAAGTCCTTTCCCCAGGGTCTCAGGAATATGTTCAAGGTGGCGTTTGAGGCTCTAAGTACTTCCAGGGCCCTAGTTGCTGCCAGCTTTTCTTTTGGAAAAATCCAGCAACGATTGCATCATTCTAGCTAGGCTCCCACTTTCTGCCAGGGTGGGTGGCTGCCAAGGGAGGCCATTTGCCATGGGAAAAAGAAGTCCTTTCCCCAGGGTCTGGGTGTCAGATGAAAGGTGGCCTTTGGGGTTCTGAGGACTTGTAGGGTAGTACTTACTGGCTAGAGTAGAGGAAATGGATTCTATTTGAATATCTGTCTAGAGGCTTTGCCCCACAGGTCCTGGTTGTCCTTGATGGGCTGCAGCTGTGAGCATTGAAGAGAACTGGGATAAAAGGGGGCGGCGTAGCCATTCAGGGAGAGCCTTGAAGGAGCCCTGAACTGGGAAAGAACAGCATGCAGAAGAAAGCGTCTGTGCTGTGAAGATCTGCAGCCATAAGAACACACCGAGGAGGTATGGACTTTAGCAAGCTGAGAACAGCATGATGGGACTCTAGAGAAATAGAACAACAACAAGTGGCAGCTTTAGATTTGGAGCAATCCAGCAAAGCTTGCAAATTTCTTGCTGGGCACCACCCTCTTGGTCAGGGCGAGTGGCCAGAAATGGAGGCCATTTTCCATGGGGAAAACGAAGTCATTGGCCCAGGCTCTGGGTGTCAGATGACAGGTGGCATCTGGGGCTCTAAGGACTTGCAGGGTCCTAGTTGCTGGCAGCTTTCGTTCTGGAAGGATCCAGCAGAGTTTGTAGATTCCTGGCTTGGCACTGCCCTGCCTGCCAGGCCAAGTGGCCACAAATGAAGGCCATTTTCCATGGGAAAAAGAAGTCCTTTCCCCAGGGTCTCAGGAATATGTTCAAGGTGGCGTTTGAGGCTCTAAGTACTTCCAGGGCCCTAGTTGCTGCCAGCTTTTCTTTTGGAAAAATCCAGCAACGATTGCATCATTCTAGCTAGGCTCCCACTTTCTGCCAGGGTGGGTGGCTGCCAAGGGAGGCCATTTGCCATGGGAAAAAGAAGTCCTTTCCCCAGGGTCTGGGTGTCAGATGAAAGGTGGCCTTTGGGGTTCTGAGGACTTGTAGGGTAGTACTTACTGGCTAGAGTAGAGGAAATGGATTCTATTTGAATATCTGTCTAGAGGCTTTGCCCCACAGGTCCTGGTTGTCCTTGATGGGCTGCAGCTGTGAGCATTGAAGAGAACTGGGATAAAAGGGGGCGGCGTAGCCATTCAGGGAGAGCCTTGAAGGAGCCCTGAACTGGGAAAGAACAGCATGCAGAAGAAAGCGTCTGTGCTGTGAAGATCTGCAGCCATAAGAACACACCGAGGAGGTATGGACTTTAGCAATCTGAGAACAGCATGATGGGACTCTAGAGAAATAGAACAACAGCAAGTGGCAGCTTTAGATTTGGAGCAATCCAGCAAAGCTTGCAAATTTCTTGCTGGGCACCACCCTCTTGGTCAGGGCGAGTGGCCAGAAATGGAGGCCATTTTCCATGGGGAAAACGAAGTCATTGGCCCAGGCTCTGGGTGTCAGATGACAGGTGGCATCTGGGGCTCTAAGGACTTGCAGGGTCCTAGTTGCTGGCAGCTTTCGTTCTGGAAGGATCCAGCAGAGTTTGTAGATTCCTGGCTTGGCACTGCCCTGCCTGCCAGGCCAAGTGGCCACAAATGAAGGCCATTTTCCATGGGAAAAAGAAGTCCTTTCCCCAGGGTCTCAGGAATATGTTCAAGGTGGCGTTTGAGGCTCTAAGTACTTCCAGGGCCCTAGTTGCTGCCAGCTTTTCTTTTGGAAAAATCCAGCAACGATTGCATCATTCTAGCTAGGCTCCCACTTTCTGCCAGGGTGGGTGGCTGCCAAGGGAGGCCATTTGCCATGGGAAAAAGAAGTCCTTTCCCCAGGGTCTGGGTGTCAGATGAAAGGTGGCCTTTGGGGTTCTGAGGACTTGTAGGGTAGTACTTACTGGCTAGAGTAGAGGAAATGGATTCTATTTGAATATCTGTCTAGAGGCTTTGCCCCACAGGTCCTGGTTGTCCTTGATGGGCTGCAGCTGTGAGCATTGAAGAGAACTGGGATAAAAGGGGGCGGCGTAGCCATTCAGGGAGAGCCTTGAAGGAGCCCTGAACTGGGAAAGAACAGCATGCAGAAGAAAGCGTCTGTGCTGTGAAGATCTGCAGCCATAAGAACACACCGAGGAGGTATGGACTTTAGCAAGCTGAGAACAGCATGATGGGACTCTAGAGAAATAGAAGAACAACAAGTGGCAGCTTTAGATTTGGAGCAATCCAGCAAAGCTTGCAAATTTCTTGCTGGGCACCACCCTCTTGGTCAGGGCGAGTGGCCAGAAATGGAGGCCATTTTCCATGGGGAAAACGAAGTCATTGGCCCAGGCTCTGGGTGTCAGATGACAGGTGGCATCTGGGGCTCTAAGGACTTGCAGGGTCCTAGTTGCTGGCAGCTTTCGTTCTGGAAGGATCCAGCACAGTTTGTAGATTCCTGGCTTGGCACTGCCCTGCCTGCCAGGCCAAGTGGCCAGAAATGAAGGCCATTTTCCATGGGAAAAACGAAGTCCTTTCCCCAGGGTCTCAGTAATATGTTCAAGGTGGCGTTTGAGGCTCTAAGTACTTCCAGGGCCCTAGTTGCTGCCAGCTTTTCTTTTGGAAAAATCCAGCAACGATTGCATCATTCTAGCTAGGCTCCCACTTTCTGCCAGGGTGAGTGGCTGCCAAGGGAGGCCATTTGCCATGGGAAAAAGAAGTCCTTTCCCCAGGGTCTGGGTGTCAGATGAAAGGTGGCCTTTGGGGTTCTGAGGACTTGTAGGGTAGTACTTACTGGCTAGAGTAGAGGAAATGGATTCTATTTGAATATCTGTCTAGAGGCTTTGCCCCACAGGTCCTGGTTGTCCTTGATGGGCTGCAGCTGTGAGCATTGAAGAGAACTGGGATAAAAGGGGGCGGCGTAGCCATTCAGGGAGAGCCTTGAAGGAGCCCTGAACTGGGAAAGAACAGCATGCAGAAGAAAGCGTCTGTGCTGTGAAGATCTGCAGCCATAAGAACACACCGAGGAGGTATGGACTTTAGCAAGCTGAGAACAGCATGATGGGACTCTAGAGAAATAGAACAACAACAAGTGGCAGCTTTCGATTTGGAGCAATCCAGCAAAGCTTGCAAATTTCTTGCTGGGCACCACCCTCTTGGTCAGGGCGAGTGGCCAGAAATGGAGGCCATTTTCCATGGGGAAAACGAAGTCATTGGCCCAGGCTCTGGGTGTCAGATGACAGGTGGCATCTGGGGCTCTAAGGACTTGCAGGGTCCTAGTTGCTGGCAGCTTTCGTTCTGGAAGGATCCAGCAGAGTTTGTAGATTCCTGGCTTGGCACTGCCCTGCCTGCCAGGCCAAGTGGCCACAAATGAAGGCCATTTTCCATGGGAAAAAGAAGTCCTTTCCCCAGGGTCTCAGGAATATGTTCAAGGTGGCGTTTGAGGCTCTAAGTACTTCCAGGGCCCTAGTTGCTGCCAGCTTTTCTTTTGGAAAAATCCAGCAACGATTGCATCATTCTAGCTAGGCTCCCACTTTCTGCCAGGGTGGGTGGCTGCCAAGGGAGGCCATTTGCCATGGGAAAAAGAAGTCCTTTCCCCAGGGTCTGGGTGTCAGATGAAAGGTGGCCTTTGGGGTTCTGAGGACTTGTAGGGTAGTACTTACTGGCTAGAGTAGAGGAAATGGATTCTATTTGAATATCTGTCTAGAGGCTTTGCCCCACAGGTCCTGGTTGTCCTTGATGGGCTGCAGCTGTGAGCATTGAAGAGAACTGGGATAAAAGGGGGCGGCGTAGCCATTCAGGGAGAGCCTTGAAGGAGCCCTGAACTGGGAAAGAACAGCATGCAGAAGAAAGCGTCTGTGCTGTGAAGATCTGCAGCCATAAGAACACACCGAGGAGGTATGGACTTTAGCAAGCTGAGAACAGCATGATGGGACTCTAGAGAAATAGAACAACAACAAGTGGCAGCTTTAGATTTGGAGCAATCCAGCAAAGCTTGCAAATTTCTTGCTGGGCACCACCCTCTTGGTCAGGGCGAGTGGCCAGAAATGGAGGCCATTTTCCATGGGGAAAACGAAGTCATTGGCCCAGGCTCTGGGTGTCAGATGACAGGTGGCATCTGGGGCTCTAAGGACTTGCAGGGTCCTAGTTGCTGGCAGCTTTCGTTCTGGAAGGATCCAGCAGAGTTTGTAGATTCCTGGCTTGGCACTGCCCTGCCTGCCAGGCCAAGTGGCCACAAATGAAGGCCATTTTCCATGGGAAAAAGAAGTCCTTTCCCCAGGGTCTCAGGAATATGTTCAAGGTGGCGTTTGAGGCTCTAAGTACTTCCAGGGCCCTAGTTGCTGCCAGCTTTTCTTTTGGAAAAATCCAGCAACGATTGCATCATTCTAGCTAGGCTCCCACTTTCTGCCAGGGTGGGTGGCTGCCAAGGGAGGCCATTTGCCATGGGAAAAAGAAGTCCTTTCCCCAGGGTCTGGGTGTCAGATGAAAGGTGGCCTTTGGGGTTCTGAGGACTTGTAGGGTAGTACTTACTGGCTAGAGTAGAGGAAATGGATTCTATTTGAATATCTGTCTAGAGGCTTTGCCCCACAGGTCCTGGTTGTCCTTGATGGGCTGCAGCTGTGAGCATTGAAGAGAACTGGGATAAAAGGGGGCGGCGTAGCCATTCAGGGAGAGCCTTGAAGGAGCCCTGAACTGGGAAAGAACAGCATGCAGAAGAAAGCGTCTGTGCTGTGAAGATCTGCAGCCATAAGAACACACCGAGGAGGTATGGACTTTAGCAAGCTGAGAACAGCATGATGGGACTCTAGAGAAATAGAACAACAACAAGTGGCAGCTTTCGATTTGGAGCAATCCAGCAAAGCTTGCAAATTTCTTGCTGGGCACCACCCTCTTGGTCAGGGCGAGTGGCCAGAAATGGAGGCCATTTTCCATGGGGAAAACGAAGTCATTGGCCCAGGCTCTGGGTGTCAGATGACAGGTGGCATCTGGGGCTCTAAGGACTTGCAGGGTCCTAGTTGCTGGCAGCTTTCGTTCTGGAAGGATCCAGCAGAGTTTGTAGATTCCTGGCTTGGCACTGCCCTGCCTGCCAGGCCAAGTGGCCACAAATGAAGGCCATTTTCCATGGGAAAAAGAAGTCCTTTCCCCAGGGTCTCAGGAATATGTTCAAGGTGGCGTTTGAGGCTCTAAGTACTTCCAGGGCCCTAGTTGCTGCCAGCTTTTCTTTTGGAAAAATCCAGCAACGATTGCATCATTCTAGCTAGGCTCCCACTTTCTGCCAGGGTGAGTGGCTGCCAAGGGAGGCCATTTGCCATGGGAAAAAGAAGTCCTTTCCCCAGGGTCTGGGTGTCAGATGAAAGGTGGCCTTTGGGGTTCTGAGGACTTGTAGGGTAGTACTTACTGGCTAGAGTAGAGGAAATGGATTCTATTTGAATATCTGTCTAGAGGCTTTGCCCCACAGGTCCTGGTTGTCCTTGATGGGCTGCAGCTGTGAGCATTGAAGAGAACTGGGATAAAAGGGGGCGGCGTAGCCATTCAGGGAGAGCCTTGAAGGAGCCCTGAACTGGGAAAGAACAGCATGCAGAAGAAAGCGTCTGTGCTGTGAAGATCTGCAGCCATAAGAACACACCGAGGAGGTATGGACTTTAGCAAGCTGAGAACAGCATGATGGGACTCTAGAGAAATAGAACAACAACAAGTGGCAGCTTTCGATTTGGAGCAATCCAGCAAAGCTTGCAAATTTCTTGCTGGGCACCACCCTCTTGGTCAGGGCGAGTGGCCAGAAATGGAGGCCATTTTCCATGGGGAAAACGAAGTCATTGGCCCAGGCTCTGGGTGTCAGATGACAGGTGGCATCTGGGGCTCTAAGGACTTGCAGGGTCCTAGTTGCTGGCAGCTTTCGTTCTGGAAGGATCCAGCAGAGTTTGTAGATTCCTGGCTTGGCACTGCCCTGCCTGCCAGGCCAAGTGGCCACAAATGAAGGCCATTTTCCATGGGAAAAAGAAGTCCTTTCCCCAGGGTCTCAGGAATATGTTCAAGGTGGCGTTTGAGGCTCTAAGTACTTCCAGGGCCCTAGTTGCTGCCAGCTTTTCTTTTGGAAAAATCCAGCAACGATTGCATCATTCTAGCTAGGCTCCCACTTTCTGCCAGGGTGGGTGGCTGCCAAGGGAGGCCATTTGCCATGGGAAAAAGAAGTCCTTTCCCCAGGGTCTGGGTGTCAGATGAAAGGTGGCCTTTGGGGTTCTGAGGACTTGTAGGGTAGTACTTACTGGCTAGAGTAGAGGAAATGGATTCTATTTGAATATCTGTCTAGAGGCTTTGCCCCACAGGTCCTGGTTGTCCTTGATGGGCTGCAGCTGTGAGCATTGAAGAGAACTGGGATAAAAGGGGGCGGCGTAGCCATTCAGGGAGAGCCTTGAAGGAGCCCTGAACTGGGAAAGAACAGCATGCAGAAGAAAGCGTCTGTGCTGTGAAGATCTGCAGCCATAAGAACACACCGAGGAGGTATGGACTTTAGCAAGCTGAGAACAGCATGATGGGACTCTAGAGAAATAGAACAACAACAAGTGGCAGCTTTCGATTTGGAGCAATCCAGCAAAGCTTGCAAATTTCTTGCTGGGCACCACCCTCTTGGTCAGGGCGAGTGGCCAGAAATGGAGGCCATTTTCCATGGGGAAAACGAAGTCATTGGCCCAGGCTCTGGGTGTCAGATGACAGGTGGCATCTGGGGCTCTAAGGACTTGCAGGGTCCTAGTTGCTGGCAGCTTTCGTTCTGGAAGGATCCAGCAGAGTTTGTAGATTCCTGGCTTGGCACTGCCCTGCCTGCCAGGCCAAGTGGCCACAAATGAAGGCCATTTTCCATGGGAAAAACGAAGTCCTTTCCCCAGGGTCTCAGGAATATGTTCAAGGTGGCGTTTGAGGCTCTAAGTACTTCCAGGGCCCTAGTTGCTGCCAGCTTTTCTTTTGGAAAAATCCAGCAACGATTGCATCATTCTAGCTAGGCTCCCACTTTCTGCCAGGGTGGGTGGCTGCCAAGGGAGGCCATTTGCCATGGGAAAAAGAAGTCCTTTCCCCAGGGTCTGGGTGTCAGATGAAAGGTGGCCTTTGGGGTTCTGAGGACTTGTAGGGTAGTACTTACTGGCTAGAGTAGAGGAAATGGATTCTATTTGAATATCTGTCTAGAGGCTTTGCCCCACAGGTCCTGGTTGTCCTTGATGGGCTGCAGCTGTGAGCATTGAAGAGAACTGGGATAAAAGGGGGCGGCGTAGCCATTCAGGGAGAGCCTTGAAGGAGCCCTGAACTGGGAAAGAACAGCATGCAGAAGAAAGCGTCTGTGCTGTGAAGATCTGCAGCCATAAGAACACACCGAGGAGGTATGGACTTTAGCAATCTGAGAACAGCATGATGGGACTCTAGAGAAATAGAACAACAACAAGTGGCAGCTTTCGATTTGGAGCAATCCAGCAAAGCTTGCAAATTTCTTGCTGGGCACCACCCTCTTGGTCAGGGCGAGTGGCCAGAAATGGAGGCCATTTTCCATGGGGAAAACGAAGTCATTGGCCCAGGCTCTGGGTGTCAGATGACAGGTGGCATCTGGGGCTCTAAGGACTTGCAGGGTCCTAGTTGCTGGCAGCTTTCGTTCTGGAAGGATCCAGCAGAGTTTGTAGATTCCTGGCTTGGCACTGCCCTGCCTGCCAGGCCAAGTGGCCACAAATGAAGGCCATTTTCCATGGGAAAAAGAAGTCCTTTCCCCAGGGTCTCAGGAATATGTTCAAGGTGGCGTTTGAGGCTCTAAGTACTTCCAGGGCCCTAGTTGCTGCCAGCTTTTCTTTTGGAAAAATCCAGCAACGATTGCATCATTCTAGCTAGGCTCCCACTTTCTGCCAGGGTGGGTGGCTGCCAAGGGAGGCCATTTGCCATGGGAAAAAGAAGTCCTTTCCCCAGGGTCTGGGTGTCAGATGAAAGGTGGCCTTTGGGGTTCTGAGGACTTGTAGGGTAGTACTTACTGGCTAGAGTAGAGGAAATGGATTCTATTTGAATATCTGTCTAGAGGCTTTGCCCCACAGGTCCTGGTTGTCCTTGATGGGCTGCAGCTGTGAGCATTGAAGAGAACTGGGATAAAAGGGGGCGGCGTAGCCATTCAGGGAGAGCCTTGAAGGAGCCCTGAACTGGGAAAGAACAGCATGCAGAAGAAAGCGTCTGTGCTGTGAAGATCTGCAGCCATAAGAACACACCGAGGAGGTATGGACTTTAGCAATCTGAGAACAGCATGATGGGACTCTAGAGAAATAGAACAACAACAAGTGGCAGCTTTAGATTTGGAGCAATCCAGCAAAGCTTGCAAATTTCTTGCTGGGCACCACCCTCTTGGTCAGGGCGAGTGGCCAGAAATGGAGGCCATTTTCCATGGGGAAAACGAAGTCATTGGCCCAGGCTCTGGGTGTCAGATGACTGGTGGCATCTGGGGCTCTAAGGACTTGCAGGGTCCTAGTTGCTGGCAGCTTTCGTTCTGGAAGGATCCAGCAGAGTTTGTAGATTCCTGGCTTGGCACTGCCCTGCCTGCCAGGCCAAGTGGCCACAAATGAAGGCCATTTTCCATGGGAAAAAGAAGTCCTTTCCCCAGGGTCTCAGGAATATGTTCAAGGTGGCGTTTGAGGCTCTAAGTACTTCCAGGGCCCTAGTTGCTGCCAGCTTTTCTTTTGGAAAAATCCAGCAACGATTGCATCATTCTAGCTAGGCTCCCACTTTCTGCCAGGGTGGGTGGCTGCCAAGGGAGGCCATTTGCCATGGGAAAAAGAAGTCCTTTCCCCAGGGTCTGGGTGTCAGATGAAAGGTGGCCTTTGGGGTTCTGAGGACTTGTAGGGTAGTACTTACTGGCTAGAGTAGAGGAAATGGATTCTATTTGAATATCTGTCTAGAGGCTTTGCCCCACAGGTCCTGGTTGTCCTTGATGGGCTGCAGCTGTGAGCATTGAAGAGAACTGGGATAAAAGGGGGCGGCGTAGCCATTCAGGGAGAGCCTTGAAGGAGCCCTGAACTGGGAAAGAACAGCATGCAGAAGAAAGCGTCTGTGCTGTGAAGATCTGCAGCCATAAGAACACACCGAGGAGGTATGGACTTTAGCAAGCTGAGAACAGCATGATGGGACTCTAGAGAAATAGAACAACAACAAGTGGCAGCTTTCGATTTGGAGCAATCCAGCAAAGCTTGCAAATTTCTTGCTGGGCACCACCCTCTTGGTCAGGGCGAGTGGCCAGAAATGGAGGCCATTTTCCATGGGGAAAACGAAGTCATTGGCCCAGGCTCTGGGTGTCAGATGACAGGTGGCATCTGGGGCTCTAAGGACTTGCAGGGTCCTAGTTGCTGGCAGCTTTCGTTCTGGAAGGATCCAGCAGAGTTTGTAGATTCCTGGCTTGGCACTGCCCTGCCTGCCAGGCCAAGTGGCCACAAATGAAGGCCATTTTCCATGGGAAAAACGAAGTCCTTTCCCCAGGGTCTCAGGAATATGTTCAAGGTGGCGTTTGAGGCTCTAAGTACTTCCAGGGCCCTAGTTGCTGCCAGCTTTTCTTTTGGAAAAATCCAGCAACGATTGCATCATTCTAGCTAGGCTCCCACTTTCTGCCAGGGTGGGTGGCTGCCAAGGGAGGCCATTTGCCATGGGAAAAAGAAGTCCTTTCCCCAGGGTCTGGGTGTCAGATGAAAGGTGGCCTTTGGGGTTCTGAGGACTTGTAGGGTAGTACTTACTGGCTAGAGTAGAGGAAATGGATTCTATTTGAATATCTGTCTAGAGGCTTTGCCCCACAGGTCCTGGTTGTCCTTGATGGGCTGCAGCTGTGAGCATTGAAGAGAACTGGGATAAAAGGGGGCGGCGTAGCCATTCAGGGAGAGCCTTGAAGGAGCCCTGAACTGGGAAAGAACAGCATGCAGAAGAAAGCGTCTGTGCTGTGAAGATCTGCAGCCATAAGAACACACCGAGGAGGTATGGACTTTAGCAAGCTGAGAACAGCATGATGGGACTCTAGAGAAATAGAACAACAACAAGTGGCAGCTTTCGATTTGGAGCAATCCAGCAAAGCTTGCAAATTTCTTGCTGGGCACCACCCTCTTGGTCAGGGCGAGTGGCCAGAAATGGAGGCCATTTTCCATGGGGAAAACGAAGTCATTGGCCCAGGCTCTGGGTGTCAGATGACAGGTGGCATCTGGGGCTCTAAGGACTTGCAGGGTCCTAGTTGCTGGCAGCTTTCGTTCTGGAAGGATCCAGCAGAGTTTGTAGATTCCTGGCTTGGCACTGCCCTGCCTGCCAGGCCAAGTGGCCACAAATGAAGGCCATTTTCCATGGGAAAAAGAAGTCCTTTCCCCAGGGTCTCAGGAATATGTTCAAGGTGGCGTTTGAGGCTCTAAGTACTTCCAGGGCCCTAGTTGCTGCCAGCTTTTCTTTTGGAAAAATCCAGCAACGATTGCATCATTCTAGCTAGGCTCCCACTTTCTGCCAGGGTGGGTGACTGCCAAGGGAGGCCATTTGCCATGGGAAAAAGAAGTCCTTTCCCCAGGGTCTGGGTGTCAGATGAAAGGTGGCCTTTGGGGTTCTGAGGACTTGTAGGGTAGTACTTACTGGCTAGAGTAGAGGAAATGGATTCTATTTGAATATCTGTCTAGAGGCTTTGCCCCACAGGTCCTGGTTGTCCTTGATGGGCTGCAGCTGTGAGCATTGAAGAGAACTGGGATAAAAGGGGGCGGCGTAGCCATTCAGGGAGAGCCTTGAAGGAGCCCTGAACTGGGAAAGAACAGCATGCAGAAGAAAGCGTCTGTGCTGTGAAGATCTGCAGCCATAAGAACACACCGAGGAGGTATGGACTTTAGCAAGCTGAGAACAGCATGATGGGACTCTAGAGAAATAGAACAACAACAAGTGGCAGCTTTCGATTTGGAGCAATCCAGCAAAGCTTGCAAATTTCTTGCTGGGCACCACCCTCTTGGTCAGGGCGAGTGGCCAGAAATGGAGGCCATTTTCCATGGGGAAAACGAAGTCATTGGCCCAGGCTCTGGGTGTCAGATGACAGGTGGCATCTGGGGCTCTAAGGACTTGCAGGGTCCTAGTTGCTGGCAGCTTTCGTTCTGGAAGGATCCAGCAGAGTTTGTAGATTCCTGGCTTGGCACTGCCCTGCCTGCCAGGCCAAGTGGCCACAAATGAAGGCCATTTTCCATGGGAAAAAGAAGTCCTTTCCCCAGGGTCTCAGGAATATGTTCAAGGTGGCGTTTGAGGCTCTAAGTACTTCCAGGGCCCTAGTTGCTGCCAGCTTTTCTTTTGGAAAAATCCAGCAACGATTGCATCATTCTAGCTAGGCTCCCACTTTCTGCCAGGGTGGGTGGCTGCCAAGGGAGGCCATTTGCCATGGGAAAAAGAAGTCCTTTCCCCAGGGTCTGGGTGTCAGATGAAAGGTGGCCTTTGGGGTTCTGAGGACTTGTAGGGTAGTACTTACTGGCTAGAGTAGAGGAAATGGATTCTATTTGAATATCTGTCTAGAGGCTTTGCCCCACAGGTCCTGGTTGTCCTTGATGGGCTGCAGCTGTGAGCATTGAAGAGAACTGGGATAAAAGGGGGCGGCGTAGCCATTCAGGGAGAGCCTTGAAGGAGCCCTGAACTGGGAAAGAACAGCATGCAGAAGAAAGCGTCTGTGCTGTGAAGATCTGCAGCCATAAGAACACACCGAGGAGGTATGGACTTTAGCAAGCTGAGAACAGCATGATGGGACTCTAGAGAAATAGAAGAACAACAAGTGGCAGCTTTCGATTTGGAGCAATCCAGCAAAGCTTGCAAATTTCTTGCTGGGCACCACCCTCTTGGTCAGGGCGAGTGGCCAGAAATGGAGGCCATTTTCCATGGGGAAAACGAAGTCATTGGCCCAGGCTCTGGGTGTCAGATGACAGGTGGCATCTGGGGCTCTAAGGACTTGCAGGGTCCTAGTTGCTGGCAGCTTTCGTTCTGGAAGGATCCAGCAGAGTTTGTAGATTCCTGGCTTGGCACTGCCCTGCCTGCCAGGCCAAGTGGCCACAAATGAAGGCCATTTGCCATGGGAAAAAGAAGTCCTTTCCCCAGGGTCTCAGGAATATGTTCAAGGTGGCGTTTGAGGCTCTAAGTACTTCCAGGGCCCTAGTTGCTGCCAGCTTTTCTTTTGGAAAAATCCAGCAACGATTGCATCATTCTAGCTAGGCTCCCACTTTCTGCCAGGGTGGGTGGCTGCCAAGGGAGGCCATTTGCCATGGGAAAAAGAAGTCCTTTCCCCAGGGTCTGGGTGTCAGATGAAAGGTGGCCTTTGGGGTTCTGAGGACTTGTAGGGTAGTACTTACTGGCTAGAGTAGAGGAAATGGATTCTATTTGAATATCTGTCTAGAGGCTTTGCCCCACAGGTCCTGGTTGTCCTTGATGGGCTGCAGCTGTGAGCATTGAAGAGAACTGGGATAAAAGGGGGCGGCGTAGCCATTCAGGGAGAGCCTTGAAGGAGCCCTGAACTGGGAAAGAACAGCATGCAGAAGAAAGCGTCTGTGCTGTGAAGATCTGCAGCCATAAGAACACACCGAGGAGGTATGGACTTTAGCAAGCTGAGAACAGCATGATGGGACTCTAGAGAAATAGAACAACAACAAGTGGCAGCTTTCGATTTGGAGCAATCCAGCAAAGCTTGCAAATTTCTTGCTGGGCACCACCCTCTTGGTCAGGGCGAGTGGCCAGAAATGGAGGCCATTTTCCATGGGGAAAACGAAGTCATTGGCCCAGGCTCTGGGTGTCAGATGACAGGTGGCATCTGGGGCTCTAAGGACTTGCAGGGTCCTAGTTGCTGGCAGCTTTCGTTCTGGAAGGATCCAGCAGAGTTTGTAGATTCCTGGCTTGGCACTGCCCTGCCTGCCAGGCCAAGTGGCCACAAATGAAGGCCATTTTCCATGGGAAAAAGAAGTCCTTTCCCCAGGGTCTCAGGAATATGTTCAAGGTGGCGTTTGAGGCTCTAAGTACTTCCAGGGCCCTAGTTGCTGCCAGCTTTTCTTTTGGAAAAATCCAGCAACGATTGCATCATTCTAGCTAGGCTCCCACTTTCTGCCAGGGTGGGTGGCTGCCAAGGGAGGCCATTTGCCATGGGAAAAAGAAGTCCTTTCCCCAGGGTCTGGGTGTCAGATGAAAGGTGGCCTTTGGGGTTCTGAGGACTTGTAGGGTAGTACTTACTGGCTAGAGTAGAGGAAATGGATTCTATTTGAATATCTGTCTAGAGGCTTTGCCCCACAGGTCCTGGTTGTCCTTGATGGGCTGCAGCTGTGAGCATTGAAGAGAACTGGGATAAAAGGGGGCGGCGTAGCCATTCAGGGAGAGCCTTGAAGGAGCCCTGAACTGGGAAAGAACAGCATGCAGAAGAAAGCGTCTGTGCTGTGAAGATCTGCAGCCATAAGAACACACCGAGGAGGTATGGACTTTAGCAATCTGAGAACAGCATGATGGGACTCTAGAGAAATAGAACAACAACAAGTGGCAGCTTTAGATTTGGAGCAATCCAGCAAAGCTTGCAAATTTCTTGCTGGGCACCACCCTCTTGGTCAGGGCGAGTGGCCAGAAATGGAGGCCATTTTCCATGGGGAAAACGAAGTCATTGGCCCAGGCTCTGGGTGTCAGATGACAGGTGGCATCTGGGGCTCTAAGGACTTGCAGGGTCCTAGTTGCTGGCAGCTTTCGTTCTGGAAGGATCCAGCAGAGTTTGTAGATTCCTGGCTTGGCACTGCCCTGCCTGCCAGGCCAAGTGGCCACAAATGAAGGCCATTTTCCATGGGAAAAACGAAGTCCTTTCCCCAGGGTCTCAGGAATATGTTCAAGGTGGCGTTTGAGGCTCTAAGTACTTCCAGGGCCCTAGTTGCTGCCAGCTTTTCTTTTGGAAAAATCCAGCAACGATTGCATCATTCTAGCTAGGCTCCCACTTTCTGCCAGGGTGGGTGGCTGCCAAGGGAGGCCATTTGCCATGGGAAAAAGAAGTCCTTTCCCCAGGGTCTGGGTGTCAGATGAAAGGTGGCCTTTGGGGTTCTGAGGACTTGTAGGGTAGTACTTACTGGCTAGAGTAGAGGAAATGGATTCTATTTGAATATCTGTCTAGAGGCTTTGCCCCACAGGTCCTGGTTGTCCTTGATGGGCTGCAGCTGTGAGCATTGAAGAGAACTGGGATAAAAGGGGGCGGCGTAGCCATTCAGGGAGAGCCTTGAAGGAGCCCTGAACTGGGAAAGAACAGCATGCAGAAGAAAGCGTCTGTGCTGTGAAGATCTGCAGCCATAAGAACACACCGAGGAGGTATGGACTTTAGCAAGCTGAGAACAGCATGATGGGACTCTAGAGAAATAGAACAACAACAAGTGGCAGCTTTCGATTTGGAGCAATCCAGCAAAGCTTGCAAATTTCTTGCTGGGCACCACCCTCTTGGTCAGGGCGAGTGGCCAGAAATGGAGGCCATTTTCCATGGGGAAAACGAAGTCATTGGCCCAGGCTCTGGGTGTCAGATGACTGGTGGCATCTGGGGCTCTAAGGACTTGCAGGGTCCTAGTTGCTGGCAGCTTTCGTTCTGGAAGGATCCAGCAGAGTTTGTAGATTCCTGGCTTGGCACTGCCCTGCCTGCCAGGCCAAGTGGCCACAAATGAAGGCCATTTTCCATGGGAAAAAGAAGTCCTTTCCCCAGGGTCTCAGGAATATGTTCAAGGTGGCGTTTGAGGCTCTAAGTACTTCCAGGGCCCTAGTTGCTGCCAGCTTTTCTTTTGGAAAAATCCAGCAACGATTGCATCATTCTAGCTAGGCTCCCACTTTCTGCCAGGGTGGGTGGCTGCCAAGGGAGGCCATTTGCCATGGGAAAAAGAAGTCCTTTCCCCAGGGTCTGGGTGTCAGATGAAAGGTGGCCTTTGGGGTTCTGAGGACTTGTAGGGTAGTACTTACTGGCTAGAGTAGAGGAAATGGATTCTATTTGAATATCTGTCTAGAGGCTTTGCCCCACAGGTCCTGGTTGTCCTTGATGGGCTGCAGCTGTGAGCATTGAAGAGAACTGGGATAAAAGGGGGCGGCGTAGCCATTCAGGGAGAGCCTTGAAGGAGCCCTGAACTGGGAAAGAACAGCATGCAGAAGAAAGCGTCTGTGCTGTGAAGATCTGCAGCCATAAGAACACACCGAGGAGGTATGGACTTTAGCAAGCTGAGAACAGCATGATGGGACTCTAGAGAAATAGAACAACAACAAGTGGCAGCTTTCGATTTGGAGCAATCCAGCAAAGCTTGCAAATTTCTTGCTGGGCACCACCCTCTTGGTCAGGGCGAGTGGCCAGAAATGGAGGCCATTTTCCATGGGGAAAACGAAGTCATTGGCCCAGGCTCTGGGTGTCAGATGACTGGTGGCATCTGGGGCTCTAAGGACTTGCAGGGTCCTAGTTGCTGGCAGCTTTTGTTCTGGAAGGATCCAGCAGAGTTTGTAGATTCCTGGCTTGGCACTGCCCTGCCTGCCAGGCCAAGTGGCCACAAATGAAGGCCATTTTCCATGGGAAAAAGAAGTCCTTTCCCCAGGGTCTCAGGAATATGTTCAAGGTGGCGTTTGAGGCTCTAAGTACTTCCAGGGCCCTAGTTGCTGCCAGCTTTTCTTTTGGAAAAATCCAGCAACGATTGCATCATTCTAGCTAGGCTCCCACTTTCTGCCAGGGTGGGTGGCTGCCAAGGGAGGCCATTTGCCATGGGAAAAAGAAGTCCTTTCCCCAGGGTCTGGGTGTCAGATGAAAGGTGGCCTTTGGGGTTCTGAGGACTTGTAGGGTAGTACTTACTGGCTAGAGTAGAGGAAATGGATTCTATTTGAATATCTGTCTAGAGGCTTTGCCCCACAGGTCCTGGTTGTCCTTGATGGGCTGCAGCTGTGAGCATTGAAGAGAACTGGGATAAAAGGGGGCGGCGTAGCCATTCAGGGAGAGCCTTGAAGGAGCCCTGAACTGGGAAAGAACAGCATGCAGAAGAAAGCGTCTGTGCTGTGAAGATCTGCAGCCATAAGAACACACCGAGGAGGTATGGACTTTAGCAAGCTGAGAACAGCATGATGGGACTCTAGAGAAATAGAACAACAACAAGTGGCAGCTTTCGATTTGGAGCAATCCAGCAAAGCTTGCAAATTTCTTGCTGGGCACCACCCTCTTGGTCAGGGCGAGTGGCCAGAAATGGAGGCCATTTTCCATGGGGAAAACGAAGTCATTGGCCCAGGCTCTGGGTGTCAGATGACAGGTGGCATCTGGGGCTCTAAGGACTTGCAGGGTCCTAGTTGCTGGCAGCTTTCGTTCTGGAAGGATCCAGCAGAGTTTGTAGATTCCTGGCTTGGCACTGCCCTGCCTGCCAGGCCAAGTGGCCACAAATGAAGGCCATTTTCCATGGGAAAAACGAAGTCCTTTCCCCAGGGTCTCAGGAATATGTTCAAGGTGGCGTTTGAGGCTCTAAGTACTTCCAGGGCCCTAGTTGCTGCCAGCTTTTCTTTTGGAAAAATCCAGCAACGATTGCATCATTCTAGCTAGGCTCCCACTTTCTGCCAGGGTGGGTGGCTGCCAAGGGAGGCCATTTGCCATGGGAAAAAGAAGTCCTTTCCCCAGGGTCTGGGTGTCAGATGAAAGGTGGCCTTTGGGGTTCTGAGGACTTGTAGGGTAGTACTTACTGGCTAGAGTAGAGGAAATGGATTCTATTTGAATATCTGTCTAGAGGCTTTGCCCCACAGGTCCTGGTTGTCCTTGATGGGCTGCAGCTGTGAGCATTGAAGAGAACTGGGATAAAAGGGGGCGGCGTAGCCATTCAGGGAGAGCCTTGAAGGAGCCCTGAACTGGGAAAGAACAGCATGCAGAAGAAAGCGTCTGTGCTGTGAAGATCTGCAGCCATAAGAACACACCGAGGAGGTATGGACTTTAGCAAGCTGAGAACAGCATGATGGGACTCTAGAGAAATAGAACAACAACAAGTGGCAGCTTTCGATTTGGAGCAATCCAGCAAAGCTTGCAAATTTCTTGCTGGGCACCACCCTCTTGGTCAGGGCGAGTGGCCAGAAATGGAGGCCATTTTCCATGGGGAAAACGAAGTCATTGGCCCAGGCTCTGGGTGTCAGATGACTGGTGGCATCTGGGGCTCTAAGGACTTGCAGGGTCCTAGTTGCTGGCAGCTTTCGTTCTGGAAGGATCCAGCAGAGTTTGTAGATTCCTGGCTTGGCACTGCCCTGCCTGCCAGGCCAAGTGGCCACAAATGAAGGCCATTTTCCATGGGAAAAAGAAGTCCTTTCCCCAGGGTCTCAGGAATATGTTCAAGGTGGCGTTTGAGGCTCTAAGTACTTCCAGGGCCCTAGTTGCTGCCAGCTTTTCTTTTGGAAAAATCCAGCAACGATTGCATCATTCTAGCTAGGCTCCCACTTTCTGCCAGGGTGGGTGGCTGCCAAGGGAGGCCATTTGCCATGGGAAAAAGAAGTCCTTTCCCCAGGGTCTGGGTGTCAGATGAAAGGTGGCCTTTGGGGTTCTGAGGACTTGTAGGGTAGTACTTACTGGCTAGAGTAGAGGAAATGGATTCTATTTGAATATCTGTCTAGAGGCTTTGCCCCACAGGTCCTGGTTGTCCTTGATGGGCTGCAGCTGTGAGCATTGAAGAGAACTGGGATAAAAGGGGGCGGCGTAGCCATTCAGGGAGAGCCTTGAAGGAGCCCTGAACTGGGAAAGAACAGCATGCAGAAGAAAGCGTCTGTGCTGTGAAGATCTGCAGCCATAAGAACACACCGAGGAGGTATGGACTTTAGCAAGCTGAGAACAGCATGATGGGACTCTAGAGAAATAGAACAACAACAAGTGGCAGCTTTCGATTTGGAGCAATCCAGCAAAGCTTGCAAATTTCTTGCTGGGCACCACCCTCTTGGTCAGGGCGAGTGGCCAGAAATGGAGGCCATTTTCCATGGGGAAAACGAAGTCATTGGCCCAGGCTCTGGGTGTCAGATGACTGGTGGCATCTGGGGCTCTAAGGACTTGCAGGGTCCTAGTTGCTGGCAGCTTTTGTTCTGGAAGGATCCAGCAGAGTTTGTAGATTCCTGGCTTGGCACTGCCCTGCCTGCCAGGCCAAGTGGCCACAAATGAAGGCCATTTTCCATGGGAAAAAGAAGTCCTTTCCCCAGGGTCTCAGGAATATGTTCAAGGTGGCGTTTGAGGCTCTAAGTACTTCCAGGGCCCTAGTTGCTGCCAGCTTTTCTTTTGGAAAAATCCAGCAACGATTGCATCATTCTAGCTAGGCTCCCACTTTCTGCCAGGGTGGGTGGCTGCCAAGGGAGGCCATTTGCCATGGGAAAAAGAAGTCCTTTCCCCAGGGTCTGGGTGTCAGATGAAAGGTGGCCTTTGGGGTTCTGAGGACTTGTAGGGTAGTACTTACTGGCTAGAGTAGAGGAAATGGATTCTATTTGAATATCTGTCTAGAGGCTTTGCCCCACAGGTCCTGGTTGTCCTTGATGGGCTGCAGCTGTGAGCATTGAAGAGAACTGGGATAAAAGGGGGCGGCGTAGCCATTCAGGGAGAGCCTTGAAGGAGCCCTGAACTGGGAAAGAACAGCATGCAGAAGAAAGCGTCTGTGCTGTGAAGATCTGCAGCCATAAGAACACACCGAGGAGGTATGGACTTTAGCAAGCTGAGAACAGCATGATGGGACTCTAGAGAAATAGAACAACAACAAGTGGCAGCTTTCGATTTGGAGCAATCCAGCAAAGCTTGCAAATTTCTTGCTGGGCACCACCCTCTTGGTCAGGGCGAGTGGCCAGAAATGGAGGCCATTTTCCATGGGGAAAACGAAGTCATTGGCCCAGGCTCTGGGTGTCAGATGACAGGTGGCATCTGGGGCTCTAAGGACTTGCAGGGTCCTAGTTGCTGGCAGCTTTCGTTCTGGAAGGATCCAGCAGAGTTTGTAGATTCCTGGCTTGGCACTGCCCTGCCTGCCAGGCCAAGTGGCCACAAATGAAGGCCATTTTCCATGGGAAAAACGAAGTCCTTTCCCCAGGGTCTCAGGAATATGTTCAAGGTGGCGTTTGAGGCTCTAAGTACTTCCAGGGCCCTAGTTGCTGCCAGCTTTTCTTTTGGAAAAATCCAGCAACGATTGCATCATTCTAGCTAGGCTCCCACTTTCTGCCAGGGTGGGTGGCTGCCAAGGGAGGCCATTTGCCATGGGAAAAAGAAGTCCTTTCCCCAGGGTCTGGGTGTCAGATGAAAGGTGGCCTTTGGGGTTCTGAGGACTTGTAGGGTAGTACTTACTGGCTAGAGTAGAGGAAATGGATTCTATTTGAATATCTGTCTAGAGGCTTTGCCCCACAGGTCCTGGTTGTCCTTGATGGGCTGCAGCTGTGAGCATTGAAGAGAACTGGGATAAAAGGGGGCGGCGTAGCCATTCAGGGAGAGCCTTGAAGGAGCCCTGAACTGGGAAAGAACAGCATGCAGAAGAAAGCGTCTGTGCTGTGAAGATCTGCAGCCATAAGAACACACCGAGGAGGTATGGACTTTAGCAAGCTGAGAACAGCATGATGGGACTCTAGAGAAATAGAACAACAACAAGTGGCAGCTTTCGATTTGGAGCAATCCAGCAAAGCTTGCAAATTTCTTGCTGGGCACCACCCTCTTGGTCAGGGCGAGTGGCCAGAAATGGAGGCCATTTTCCATGGGGAAAACGAAGTCATTGGCCCAGGCTCTGGGTGTCAGATGACAGGTGGCATCTGGGGCTCTAAGGACTTGCAGGGTCCTAGTTGCTGGCAGCTTTCGTTCTGGAAGGATCCAGCAGAGTTTGTAGATTCCTGGCTTGGCACTGCCCTGCCTGCCAGGCCAAGTGGCCACAAATGAAGGCCATTTTCCATGGGAAAAAGAAGTCCTTTCCCCAGGGTCTCAGGAATATGTTCAAGGTGGCGTTTGAGGCTCTAAGTACTTCCAGGGCCCTAGTTGCTGCCAGCTTTTCTTTTGGAAAAATCCAGCAACGATTGCATCATTCTAGCTAGGCTCCCACTTTCTGCCAGGGTGGGTGGCTGCCAAGGGAGGCCATTTGCCATGGGAAAAAGAAGTCCTTTCCCCAGGGTCTGGGTGTCAGATGAAAGGTGGCCTTTGGGGTTCTGAGGACTTGTAGGGTAGTACTTACTGGCTAGAGTAGAGGAAATGGATTCTATTTGAATATCTGTCTAGAGGCTTTGCCCCACAGGTCCTGGTTGTCCTTGATGGGCTGCAGCTGTGAGCATTGAAGAGAACTGGGATAAAAGGGGGCGGCGTAGCCATTCAGGGAGAGCCTTGAAGGAGCCCTGAACTGGGAAAGAACAGCATGCAGAAGAAAGCGTCTGTGCTGTGAAGATCTGCAGCCATAAGAACACACCGAGGAGGTATGGACTTTAGCAAGCTGAGAACAGCATGATGGGACTCTAGAGAAATAGAACAACAACAAGTGGCAGCTTTCGATTTGGAGCAATCCAGCAAAGCTTGCAAATTTCTTGCTGGGCACCACCCTCTTGGTCAGGGCGAGTGGCCAGAAATGGAGGCCATTTTCCATGGGGAAAACGAAGTCATTGGCCCAGGCTCTGGGTGTCAGATGACAGGTGGCATCTGGGGCTCTAAGGACTTGCAGGGTCCTAGTTGCTGGCAGCTTTCGTTCTGGAAGGATCCAGCACAGTTTGTAGATTCCTGGCTTGGCACTGCCCTGCCTGCCAGGCCAAGTGGCCACAAATGAAGGCCATTTTCCATGGGAAAAAGAAGTCCTTTCCCCAGGGTCTCAGGAATATGTTCAAGGTGGCGTTTGAGGCTCTAAGTACTTCCAGGGCCCTAGTTGCTGCCAGCTTTTCTTTTGGAAAAATCCAGCAACGATTGCATCATTCTAGCTAGGCTCCCACTTTCTGCCAGGGTGGGTGGCTGCCAAGGGAGGCCATTTGCCATGGGAAAAAGAAGTCCTTTCCCCAGGGTCTGGGTGTCAGATGAAAGGTGGCCTTTGGGGTTCTGAGGACTTGTAGGGTAGTACTTACTGGCTAGAGTAGAGGAAATGGATTCTATTTGAATATCTGTCTAGAGGCTTTGCCCCACAGGTCCTGGTTGTCCTTGATGGGCTGCAGCTGTGAGCATTGAAGAGAACTGGGATAAAAGGGGGCGGCGTAGCCATTCAGGGAGAGCCTTGAAGGAGCCCTGAACTGGGAAAGAACAGCATGCAGAAGAAAGCGTCTGTGCTGTGAAGATCTGCAGCCATAAGAACACACCGAGGAGGTATGGACTTTAGCAATCTGAGAACAGCATGATGGGACTCTAGAGAAATAGAACAACAACAAGTGGCAGCTTTAGATTTGGAGCAATCCAGCAAAGCTTGCAAATTTCTTGCTGGGCACCACCCTCTTGGTCAGGGCGAGTGGCCAGAAATGGAGGCCATTTTCCATGGGGAAAACGAAGTCATTGGCCCAGGCTCTGGGTGTCAGATGACAGGTGGCATCTGGGGCTCTAAGGACTTGCAGGGTCCTAGTTGCTGGCAGCTTTCGTTCTGGAAGGATCCAGCAGAGTTTGTAGATTCCTGGCTTGGCACTGCCCTGCCTGCCAGGCCAAGTGGCCACAAATGAAGGCCATTTTCCATGGGAAAAAGAAGTCCTTTCCCCAGGGTCTCAGGAATATGTTCAAGGTGGCGTTTGAGGCTCTAAGTACTTCCAGGGCCCTAGTTGCTGCCAGCTTTTCTTTTGGAAAAATCCAGCAACGATTGCATCATTCTAGCTAGGCTCCCACTTTCTGCCAGGGTGGGTGGCTGCCAAGGGAGGCCATTTGCCATGGGAAAAAGAAGTCCTTTCCCCAGGGTCTGGGTGTCAGATGAAAGGTGGCCTTTGGGGTTCTGAGGACTTGTAGGGTAGTACTTACTGGCTAGAGTAGAGGAAATGGATTCTATTTGAATATCTGTCTAGAGGCTTTGCCCCACAGGTCCTGGTTGTCCTTGATGGGCTGCAGCTGTGAGCATTGAAGAGAACTGGGATAAAAGGGGGCGGCGTAGCCATTCAGGGAGAGCCTTGAAGGAGCCCTGAACTGGGAAAGAACAGCATGCAGAAGAAAGCGTCTGTGCTGTGAAGATCTGCAGCCATAAGAACACACCGAGGAGGTATGGACTTTAGCAAGCTGAGAACAGCATGATGGGACTCTAGAGAAATAGAACAACAACAAGTGGCAGCTTTCGATTTGGAGCAATCCAGCAAAGCTTGCAAATTTCTTGCTGGGCACCACCCTCTTGGTCAGGGCGAGTGGCCAGAAATGGAGGCCATTTTCCATGGGGAAAACGAAGTCATTGGCCCAGGCTCTGGGTGTCAGATGACTGGTGGCATCTGGGGCTCTAAGGACTTGCAGGGTCCTAGTTGCTGGCAGCTTTCGTTCTGGAAGGATCCAGCAGAGTTTGTAGATTCCTGGCTTGGCACTGCCCTGCCTGCCAGGCCAAGTGGCCACAAATGAAGGCCATTTTCCATGGGAAAAAGAAGTCCTTTCCCCAGGGTCTCAGGAATATGTTCAAGGTGGCGTTTGAGGCTCTAAGTACTTCCAGGGCCCTAGTTGCTGCCAGCTTTTCTTTTGGAAAAATCCAGCAACGATTGCATCATTCTAGCTAGGCTCCCACTTTCTGCCAGGGTGGGTGGCTGCCAAGGGAGGCCATTTGCCATGGGAAAAAGAAGTCCTTTCCCCAGGGTCTGGGTGTCAGATGAAAGGTGGCCTTTGGGGTTCTGAGGACTTGTAGGGTAGTACTTACTGGCTAGAGTAGAGGAAATGGATTCTATTTGAATATCTGTCTAGAGGCTTTGCCCCACAGGTCCTGGTTGTCCTTGATGGGCTGCAGCTGTGAGCATTGAAGAGAACTGGGATAAAAGGGGGCGGCGTAGCCATTCAGGGAGAGCCTTGAAGGAGCCCTGAACTGGGAAAGAACAGCATGCAGAAGAAAGCGTCTGTGCTGTGAAGATCTGCAGCCATAAGAACACACCGAGGAGGTATGGACTTTAGCAAGCTGAGAACAGCATGATGGGACTCTAGAGAAATAGAACAACAACAAGTGGCAGCTTTCGATTTGGAGCAATCCAGCAAAGCTTGCAAATTTCTTGCTGGGCACCACCCTCTTGGTCAGGGCGAGTGGCCAGAAATGGAGGCCATTTTCCATGGGGAAAACGAAGTCATTGGCCCAGGCTCTGGGTGTCAGATGACTGGTGGCATCTGGGGCTCTAAGGACTTGCAGGGTCCTAGTTGCTGGCAGCTTTCGTTCTGGAAGGATCCAGCAGAGTTTGTAGATTCCTGGCTTGGCACTGCCCTGCCTGCCAGGCCAAGTGGCCACAAATGAAGGCCATTTTCCATGGGAAAAAGAAGTCCTTTCCCCAGGGTCTCAGGAATATGTTCAAGGTGGCGTTTGAGGCTCTAAGTACTTCCAGGGCCCTAGTTGCTGCCAGCTTTTCTTTTGGAAAAATCCAGCAACGATTGCATCATTCTAGCTAGGCTCCCACTTTCTGCCAGGGTGGGTGGCTGCCAAGGGAGGCCATTTGCCATGGGAAAAAGAAGTCCTTTCCCCAGGGTCTGGGTGTCAGATGAAAGGTGGCCTTTGGGGTTCTGAGGACTTGTAGGGTAGTACTTACTGGCTAGAGTAGAGGAAATGGATTCTATTTGAATATCTGTCTAGAGGCTTTGCCCCACAGGTCCTGGTTGTCCTTGATGGGCTGCAGCTGTGAGCATTGAAGAGAACTGGGATAAAAGGGGGCGGCGTAGCCATTCAGGGAGAGCCTTGAAGGAGCCCTGAACTGGGAAAGAACAGCATGCAGAAGAAAGCGTCTGTGCTGTGAAGATCTGCAGCCATAAGAACACACCGAGGAGGTATGGACTTTAGCAAGCTGAGAACAGCATGATGGGACTCTAGAGAAATAGAACAACAACAAGTGGCAGCTTTCGATTTGGAGCAATCCAGCAAAGCTTGCAAATTTCTTGCTGGGCACCACCCTCTTGGTCAGGGCGAGTGGCCAGAAATGGAGGCCATTTTCCATGGGGAAAACGAAGTCATTGGCCCAGGCTCTGGGTGTCAGATGACTGGTGGCATCTGGGGCTCTAAGGACTTGCAGGGTCCTAGTTGCTGGCAGCTTTTGTTCTGGAAGGATCCAGCAGAGTTTGTAGATTCCTGGCTTGGCACTGCCCTGCCTGCCAGGCCAAGTGGCCACAAATGAAGGCCATTTTCCATGGGAAAAAGAAGTCCTTTCCCCAGGGTCTCAGGAATATGTTCAAGGTGGCGTTTGAGGCTCTAAGTACTTCCAGGGCCCTAGTTGCTGCCAGCTTTTCTTTTGGAAAAATCCAGCAACGATTGCATCATTCTAGCTAGGCTCCCACTTTCTGCCAGGGTGGGTGGCTGCCAAGGGAGGCCATTTGCCATGGGAAAAAGAAGTCCTTTCCCCAGGGTCTGGGTGTCAGATGAAAGGTGGCCTTTGGGGTTCTGAGGACTTGTAGGGTAGTACTTACTGGCTAGAGTAGAGGAAATGGATTCTATTTGAATATCTGTCTAGAGGCTTTGCCCCACAGGTCCTGGTTGTCCTTGATGGGCTGCAGCTGTGAGCATTGAAGAGAACTGGGATAAAAGGGGGCGGCGTAGCCATTCAGGGAGAGCCTTGAAGGAGCCCTGAACTGGGAAAGAACAGCATGCAGAAGAAAGCGTCTGTGCTGTGAAGATCTGCAGCCATAAGAACACACCGAGGAGGTATGGACTTTAGCAAGCTGAGAACAGCATGATGGGACTCTAGAGAAATAGAACAACAACAAGTGGCAGCTTTCGATTTGGAGCAATCCAGCAAAGCTTGCAAATTTCTTGCTGGGCACCACCCTCTTGGTCAGGGCGAGTGGCCAGAAATGGAGGCCATTTTCCATGGGGAAAACGAAGTCATTGGCCCAGGCTCTGGGTGTCAGATGACAGGTGGCATCTGGGGCTCTAAGGACTTGCAGGGTCCTAGTTGCTGGCAGCTTTCGTTCTGGAAGGATCCAGCAGAGTTTGTAGATTCCTGGCTTGGCACTGCCCTGCCTGCCAGGCCAAGTGGCCACAAATGAAGGCCATTTTCCATGGGAAAAACGAAGTCCTTTCCCCAGGGTCTCAGGAATATGTTCAAGGTGGCGTTTGAGGCTCTAAGTACTTCCAGGGCCCTAGTTGCTGCCAGCTTTTCTTTTGGAAAAATCCAGCAACGATTGCATCATTCTAGCTAGGCTCCCACTTTCTGCCAGGGTGGGTGGCTGCCAAGGGAGGCCATTTGCCATGGGAAAAAGAAGTCCTTTCCCCAGGGTCTGGGTGTCAGATGAAAGGTGGCCTTTGGGGTTCTGAGGACTTGTAGGGTAGTACTTACTGGCTAGAGTAGAGGAAATGGATTCTATTTGAATATCTGTCTAGAGGCTTTGCCCCACAGGTCCTGGTTGTCCTTGATGGGCTGCAGCTGTGAGCATTGAAGAGAACTGGGATAAAAGGGGGCGGCGTAGCCATTCAGGGAGAGCCTTGAAGGAGCCCTGAACTGGGAAAGAACAGCATGCAGAAGAAAGCGTCTGTGCTGTGAAGATCTGCAGCCATAAGAACACACCGAGGAGGTATGGACTTTAGCAAGCTGAGAACAGCATGATGGGACTCTAGAGAAATAGAACAACAACAAGTGGCAGCTTTCGATTTGGAGCAATCCAGCAAAGCTTGCAAATTTCTTGCTGGGCACCACCCTCTTGGTCAGGGCGAGGGGCCAGAAATGGAGGCCATTTTCCATGGGGAAAACGAAGTCATTGGCCCAGGCTCTGGGTGTCAGATGACAGGTGGCATCTGGGGCTCTAAGGACTTGCAGGGTCCTAGTTGCTGGCAGCTTTCGTTCTGGAAGGATCCAGCACAGTTTGTAGATTCCTGGCTTGGCACTGCCCTGCCTGCCAGGCCAAGTGGCCACAAATGAAGGCCATTTTCCATGGGAAAAAGAAGTCCTTTCCCCAGGGTCTCAGGAATATGTTCAAGGTGGCGTTTGAGGCTCTAAGTACTTCCAGGGCCCTAGTTGCTGCCAGCTTTTCTTTTGGAAAAATCCAGCAACGATTGCATCATTCTAGCTAGGCTCCCACTTTCTGCCAGGGTGGGTGGCTGCCAAGGGAGGCCATTTGCCATGGGAAAAAGAAGTCCTTTCCCCAGGGTCTGGGTGTCAGATGAAAGGTGGCCTTTGGGGTTCTGAGGACTTGTAGGGTAGTACTTACTGGCTAGAGTAGAGGAAATGGATTCTATTTGAATATCTGTCTAGAGGCTTTGCCCCACAGGTCCTGGTTGTCCTTGATGGGCTGCAGCTGTGAGCATTGAAGAGAACTGGGATAAAAGGGGGCGGCGTAGCCATTCAGGGAGAGCCTTGAAGGAGCCCTGAACTGGGAAAGAACAGCATGCAGAAGAAAGCGTCTGTGCTGTGAAGATCTGCAGCCATAAGAACACACCGAGGAGGTATGGACTTTAGCAAGCTGAGAACAGCATGATGGGACTCTAGAGAAATAGAACAACAACAAGTGGCAGCTTTCGATTTGGAGCAATCCAGCAAAGCTTGCAAATTTCTTGCTGGGCACCACCCTCTTGGTCAGGGCGAGTGGCCAGAAATGGAGGCCATTTTCCATGGGGAAAACGAAGTCATTGGCCCAGGCTCTGGGTGTCAGATGACAGGTGGCATCTGGGGCTCTAAGGACTTGCAGGGTCCTAGTTGCTGGCAGCTTTCGTTCTGGAAGGATCCAGCACAGTTTGTAGATTCCTGGCTTGGCACTGCCCTGCCTGCCAGGCCAAGTGGCCACAAATGAAGGCCATTTTCCATGGGAAAAAGAAGTCCTTTCCCCAGGGTCTCAGGAATATGTTCAAGGTGGCGTTTGAGGCTCTAAGTACTTCCAGGGCCCTAGTTGCTGCCAGCTTTTCTTTTGGAAAAATCCAGCAACGATTGCATCATTCTAGCTAGGCTCCCACTTTCTGCCAGGGTGGGTGGCTGCCAAGGGAGGCCATTTGCCATGGGAAAAAGAAGTCCTTTCCCCAGGGTCTGGGTGTCAGATGAAAGGTGGCCTTTGGGGTTCTGAGGACTTGTAGGGTAGTACTTACTGGCTAGAGTAGAGGAAATGGATTCTATTTGAATATCTGTCTAGAGGCTTTGCCCCACAGGTCCTGGTTGTCCTTGATGGGCTGCAGCTGTGAGCATTGAAGAGAACTGGGATAAAAGGGGGCGGCGTAGCCATTCAGGGAGAGCCTTGAAGGAGCCCTGAACTGGGAAAGAACAGCATGCAGAAGAAAGCGTCTGTGCTGTGAAGATCTGCAGCCATAAGAACACACCGAGGAGGTATGGACTTTAGCAATCTGAGAACAGCATGATGGGACTCTAGAGAAATAGAACAACAACAAGTGGCAGCTTTAGATTTGGAGCAATCCAGCAAAGCTTGCAAATTTCTTGCTGGGCACCACCCTCTTGGTCAGGGCGAGTGGCCAGAAATGGAGGCCATTTTCCATGGGGAAAACGAAGTCATTGGCCCAGGCTCTGGGTGTCAGATGACAGGTGGCATCTGGGGCTCTAAGGACTTGCAGGGTCCTAGTTGCTGGCAGCTTTCGTTCTGGAAGGATCCAGCAGAGTTTGTAGATTCCTGGCTTGGCACTGCCCTGCCTGCCAGGCCAAGTGGCCACAAATGAAGGCCATTTTCCATGGGAAAAAGAAGTCCTTTCCCCAGGGTCTCAGGAATATGTTCAAGGTGGCGTTTGAGGCTCTAAGTACTTCCAGGGCCCTAGTTGCTGCCAGCTTTTCTTTTGGAAAAATCCAGCAACGATTGCATCATTCTAGCTAGGCTCCCACTTTCTGCCAGGGTGGGTGGCTGCCAAGGGAGGCCATTTGCCATGGGAAAAAGAAGTCCTTTCCCCAGGGTCTGGGTGTCAGATGAAAGGTGGCCTTTGGGGTTCTGAGGACTTGTAGGGTAGTACTTACTGGCTAGAGTAGAGGAAATGGATTCTATTTGAATATCTGTCTAGAGGCTTTGCCCCACAGGTCCTGGTTGTCCTTGATGGGCTGCAGCTGTGAGCATTGAAGAGAACTGGGATAAAAGGGGGCGGCGTAGCCATTCAGGGAGAGCCTTGAAGGAGCCCTGAACTGGGAAAGAACAGCATGCAGAAGAAAGCGTCTGTGCTGTGAAGATCTGCAGCCATAAGAACACACCGAGGAGGTATGGACTTTAGCAAGCTGAGAACAGCATGATGGGACTCTAGAGAAATAGAACAACAACAAGTGGCAGCTTTCGATTTGGAGCAATCCAGCAAAGCTTGCAAATTTCTTGCTGGGCACCACCCTCTTGGTCAGGGCGAGTGGCCAGAAATGGAGGCCATTTTCCATGGGGAAAACGAAGTCATTGGCCCAGGCTCTGGGTGTCAGATGACTGGTGGCATCTGGGGCTCTAAGGACTTGCAGGGTCCTAGTTGCTGGCAGCTTTCGTTCTGGAAGGATCCAGCAGAGTTTGTAGATTCCTGGCTTGGCACTGCCCTGCCTGCCAGGCCAAGTGGCCACAAATGAAGGCCATTTTCCATGGGAAAAAGAAGTCCTTTCCCCAGGGTCTCAGGAATATGTTCAAGGTGGCGTTTGAGGCTCTAAGTACTTCCAGGGCCCTAGTTGCTGCCAGCTTTTCTTTTGGAAAAATCCAGCAACGATTGCATCATTCTAGCTAGGCTCCCACTTTCTGCCAGGGTGGGTGGCTGCCAAGGGAGGCCATTTGCCATGGGAAAAAGAAGTCCTTTCCCCAGGGTCTGGGTGTCAGATGAAAGGTGGCCTTTGGGGTTCTGAGGACTTGTAGGGTAGTACTTACTGGCTAGAGTAGAGGAAATGGATTCTATTTGAATATCTGTCTAGAGGCTTTGCCCCACAGGTCCTGGTTGTCCTTGATGGGCTGCAGCTGTGAGCATTGAAGAGAACTGGGATAAAAGGGGGCGGCGTAGCCATTCAGGGAGAGCCTTGAAGGAGCCCTGAACTGGGAAAGAACAGCATGCAGAAGAAAGCGTCTGTGCTGTGAAGATCTGCAGCCATAAGAACACACCGAGGAGGTATGGACTTTAGCAAGCTGAGAACAGCATGATGGGACTCTAGAGAAATAGAACAACAACAAGTGGCAGCTTTCGATTTGGAGCAATCCAGCAAAGCTTGCAAATTTCTTGCTGGGCACCACCCTCTTGGTCAGGGCGAGTGGCCAGAAATGGAGGCCATTTTCCATGGGGAAAACGAAGTCATTGGCCCAGGCTCTGGGTGTCAGATGACAGGTGGCATCTGGGGCTCTAAGGACTTGCAGGGTCCTAGTTGCTGGCAGCTTTCGTTCTGGAAGGATCCAGCAGAGTTTGTAGATTCCTGGCTTGGCACTGCCCTGCCTGCCAGGCCAAGTGGCCACAAATGAAGGCCATTTTCCATGGGAAAAACGAAGTCCTTTCCCCAGGGTCTCAGGAATATGTTCAAGGTGGCGTTTGAGGCTCTAAGTACTTCCAGGGCCCTAGTTGCTGCCAGCTTTTCTTTTGGAAAAATCCAGCAACGATTGCATCATTCTAGCTAGGCTCCCACTTTCTGCCAGGGTGGGTGGCTGCCAAGGGAGGCCATTTGCCATGGGAAAAAGAAGTCCTTTCCCCAGGGTCTGGGTGTCAGATGAAAGGTGGCCTTTGGGGTTCTGAGGACTTGTAGGGTAGTACTTACTGGCTAGAGTAGAGGAAATGGATTCTATTTGAATATCTGTCTAGAGGCTTTGCCCCACAGGTCCTGGTTGTCCTTGATGGGCTGCAGCTGTGAGCCTTGAAGAGAACTGGGATAAAAGGGGGCGGCGTAGCCATTCAGGGAGAGCCTTGAAGGAGCCCTGAACTGGGAAAGAACAGCATGCAGAAGAAAGCGTCTGTGCTGTGAAGATCTGCAGCCATAAGAACACACCGAGGAGGTATGGACTTTAGCAAGCTGAGAACAGCATGATGGGACTCTAGAGAAATAGAACAACAACAAGTGGCAGCTTTCGATTTGGAGCAATCCAGCAAAGCTTGCAAATTTCTTGCTGGGCACCACCCTCTTGGTCAGGGCGAGTGGCCAGAAATGGAGGCCATTTTCCATGGGGAAAACGAAGTCATTGGCCCAGGCTCTGGGTGTCAGATGACAGGTGGCATCTGGGGCTCTAAGGACTTGCAGGGTCCTAGTTGCTGGCAGCTTTCGTTCTGGAAGGATCCAGCACAGTTTGTAGATTCCTGGCTTGGCACTGCCCTGCCTGCCAGGCCAAGTGGCCACAAATGAAGGCCATTTTCCATGGGAAAAAGAAGTCCTTTCCCCAGGGTCTCAGGAATATGTTCAAGGTGGCGTTTGAGGCTCTAAGTACTTCCAGGGCCCTAGTTGCTGCC
This sequence comes from Agelaius phoeniceus, assembly GCF_051311805.1. Classification (NCBI taxonomy): domain Eukaryota; kingdom Metazoa; phylum Chordata; class Aves; order Passeriformes; family Icteridae; genus Agelaius; species Agelaius phoeniceus. Next base: position 143,639 of record NW_027509894.1, on the reverse strand, counting down.
AGCTTTTCTTTTGGAAAAATCCAGCAACGATTGCATCATTCTAGCTAGGCTCCCACTTTCTGCCAGGGTGGGTGGCTGCCAAGGGAGGCCATTTGCCATGGGAAAAAGAAGTCCTTTCCCCAGGGTCTGGGTGTCAGATGAAAGGTGGCCTTTGGGGTTCTGAGGACTTGTAGGGTAGTACTTACTGGCTAGAGTAGAGGAAATGGATTCTATTTGAATATCTGTCTAGAGGCTTTGCCCCACAGGTCCTGGTTGTCCTTGATGGGCTGCAGCTGTGAGCATTGAAGAGAACTGGGATAAAAGGGGGCGGCGTAGCCATTCAGGGAGAGCCTTGAAGGAGCCCTGAACTGGGAAAGAACAGCATGCAGAAGAAAGCGTCTGTGCTGTGAAGATCTGCAGCCATAAGAACACACCGAGGAGGTATGGACTTTAGCAAGCTGAGAACAGCATGATGGGACTCTAGAGAAATAGAACAACAACAAGTGGCAGCTTTCGATTTGGAGCAATCCAGCAAAGCTTGCAAATTTCTTGCTGGGCACCACCCTCTTGGTCAGGGCGAGTGGCCAGAAATGGAGGCCATTTTCCATGGGGAAAACGAAGTCATTGGCCCAGGCTCTGGGTGTCAGATGACAGGTGGCATCTGGGGCTCTAAGGACTTGCAGGGTCCTAGTTGCTGGCAGCTTTCGTTCTGGAAGGATCCAGCAGAGTTTGTAGATTCCTGGCTTGGCACTGCCCTGCCTGCCAGGCCAAGTGGCCACAAATGAAGGCCATTTTCCATGGGAAAAACGAAGTCCTTTCCCCAGGGTCTCAGGAATATGTTCAAGGTGGCGTTTGAGGCTCTAAGTACTTCCAGGGCCCTAGTTGCTGCCAGCTTTTCTTTTGGAAAAATCCAGCAACGATTGCATCATTCTAGCTAGGCTCCCACTTTCTGCCAGGGTGGGTGGCTGCCAAGGGAGGCCATTTGCCATGGGAAAAAGAAGTCCTTTCCCCAGGGTCTGGGTGTCAGATGAAAGGTGGCCTTTGGGGTTCTGAGGACTTGTAGGGTAGTACTTACTGGCTAGAGTAGAGGAAATGGATTCTATTTGAATATCTGTCTAGAGGCTTTGCCCCACAGGTCCTGGTTGTCCTTGATGGGCTGCAGCTGTGAGCATTGAAGAGAACTGGGATAAAAGGGGGCGGCGTAGCCATTCAGGGAGAGCCTTGAAGGAGCCCTGAACTGGGAAAGAACAGCATGCAGAAGAAAGCGTCTGTGCTGTGAAGATCTGCAGCCATAAGAACACACCGAGGAGGTATGGACTTTAGCAAGCTGAGAACAGCATGATGGGACTCTAGAGAAATAGAACAACAACAAGTGGCAGCTTTAGATTTGGAGCAATCCAGCAAAGCTTGCAAATTTCTTGCTGGGCACCACCCTCTTGGTCAGGGCGAGTGGCCAGAAATGGAGGCCATTTTCCATGGGGAAAACGAAGTCATTGGCCCAGGCTCTGGGTGTCAGATGACAGGTGGCATCTGGGGCTCTAAGGACTTGCAGGGTCCTAGTTGCTGGCAGCTTTCGTTCTGGAAGGATCCAGCACAGTTTGTAGATTCCTGGCTTGGCACTGCCCTGCCTGCCAGGCCAAGTGGCCACAAATGAAGGCCATTTTCCATGGGAAAAAGAAGTCCTTTCCCCAGGGTCTCAGGAATATGTTCAAGGTGGCGTTTGAGGCTCTAAGTACTTCCAGGGCCCTAGTTGCTGCCAGCTTTTCTTTTGGAAAAATCCAGCAACGATTGCATCATTCTAGCTAGGCTCCCACTTTCTGCCAGGGTGGGTGACTGCCAAGGGAGGCCATTTGCCATGGGAAAAAGAAGTCCTTTCCCCAGGGTCTGGGTGTCAGATGAAAGGTGGCCTTTGGGGTTCTGAGGACTTGTAGGGTAGTACTTACTGGCTAGAGTAGAGGAAATGGATTCTATTTGAATATCTGTCTAGAGGCTTTGCCCCACAGGTCCTGGTTGTCCTTGATGGGCTGCAGCTGTGAGCATTGAAGAGAACTGGGATAAAAGGGGGCGGCGTAGCCATTCAGGGAGAGCCTTGAAGGAGCCCTGAACTGGGAAAGAACAGCATGCAGAAGAAAGCGTCTGTGCTGTGAAGATCTGCAGCCATAAGAACACACCGAGGAGGTATGGACTTTAGCAAGCTGAGAACAGCATGATGGGACTCTAGAGAAATAGAACAACAACAAGTGGCAGCTTTCGATTTGGAGCAATCCAGCAAAGCTTGCAAATTTCTTGCTGGGCACCACCCTCTTGGTCAGGGCGAGTGGCCAGAAATGGAGGCCATTTTCCATGGGGAAAACGAAGTCATTGGCCCAGGCTCTGGGTGTCAGATGACAGGTGGCATCTGGGGCTCTAAGGACTTGCAGGGTCCTAGTTGCTGGCAGCTTTCGTTCTGGAAGGATCCAGCAGAGTTTGTAGATTCCTGGCTTGGCACTGCCCTGCCTGCCAGGCCAAGTGGCCACAAATGAAGGCCATTTTCCATGGGAAAAAGAAGTCCTTTCCCCAGGGTCTCAGGAATATGTTCAAGGTGGCGTTTGAGGCTCTAAGTACTTCCAGGGCCCTAGTTGCTGCCAGCTTTTCTTTTGGAAAAATCCAGCAACGATTGCATCATTCTAGCTAGGCTCCCACTTTCTGCCAGGGTGGGTGGCTGCCAAGGGAGGCCATTTGCCATGGGAAAAAGAAGTCCTTTCCCCAGGGTCTGGGTGTCAGATGAAAGGTGGCCTTTGGGGTTCTGAGGACTTGTAGGGTAGTACTTACTGGCTAGAGTAGAGGAAATGGATTCTATTTGAATATCTGTCTAGAGGCTTTGCCCCACAGGTCCTGGTTGTCCTTGATGGGCTGCAGCTGTGAGCATTGAAGAGAACTGGGATAAAAGGGGGCGGCGTAGCCATTCAGGGAGAGCCTTGAAGGAGCCCTGAACTGGGAAAGAACAGCATGCAGAAGAAAGCGTCTGTGCTGTGAAGATCTGCAGCCATAAGAACACACCGAGGAGGTATGGACTTTAGCAAGCTGAGAACAGCATGATGGGACTCTAGAGAAATAGAACAACAACAAGTGGCAGCTTTCGATTTGGAGCAATCCAGCAAAGCTTGCAAATTTCTTGCTGGGCACCACCCTCTTGGTCAGGGCGAGTGGCCAGAAATGGAGGCCATTTTCCATGGGGAAAACGAAGTCATTGGCCCAGGCTCTGGGTGTCAGATGACAGGTGGCATCTGGGGCTCTAAGGACTTGCAGGGTCCTAGTTGCTGGCAGCTTTCGTTCTGGAAGGATCCAGCAGAGTTTGTAGATTCCTGGCTTGGCACTGCCCTGCCTGCCAGGCCAAGTGGCCACAAATGAAGGCCATTTTCCATGGGAAAAACGAAGTCCTTTCCCCAGGGTCTCAGGAATATGTTCAAGGTGGCGTTTGAGGCTCTAAGTACTTCCAGGGCCCTAGTTGCTGCCAGCTTTTCTTTTGGAAAAATCCAGCAACGATTGCATCATTCTAGCTAGGCTCCCACTTTCTGCCAGGGTGGGTGGCTGCCAAGGGAGGCCATTTGCCATGGGAAAAAGAAGTCCTTTCCCCAGGGTCTGGGTGTCAGATGAAAGGTGGCCTTTGGGGTTCTGAGGACTTGTAGGGTAGTACTTACTGGCTAGAGTAGAGGAAATGGATTCTATTTGAATATCTGTCTAGAGGCTTTGCCCCACAGGTCCTGGTTGTCCTTGATGGGCTGCAGCTGTGAGCATTGAAGAGAACTGGGATAAAAGGGGGCGGCGTAGCCATTCAGGGAGAGCCTTGAAGGAGCCCTGAACTGGGAAAGAACAGCATGCAGAAGAAAGCGTCTGTGCTGTGAAGATCTGCAGCCATAAGAACACACCGAGGAGGTATGGACTTTAGCAAGCTGAGAACAGCATGATGGGACTCTAGAGAAATAGAACAACAACAAGTGGCAGCTTTCGATTTGGAGCAATCCAGCAAAGCTTGCAAATTTCTTGCTGGGCACCACCCTCTTGGTCAGGGCGAGTGGCCAGAAATGGAGGCCATTTTCCATGGGGAAAACGAAGTCATTGGCCCAGGCTCTGGGTGTCAGATGACAGGTGGCATCTGGGGCTCTAAGGACTTGCAGGGTCCTAGTTGCTGGCAGCTTTCGTTCTGGAAGGATCCAGCAGAGTTTGTAGATTCCTGGCTTGGCACTGCCCTGCCTGCCAGGCCAAGTGGCCACAAATGAAGGCCATTTTCCATGGGAAAAAGAAGTCCTTTCCCCAGGGTCTCAGGAATATGTTCAAGGTGGCGTTTGAGGCTCTAAGTACTTCCAGGGCCCTAGTTGCTGCCAGCTTTTCTTTTGGAAAAATCCAGCAACGATTGCATCATTCTAGCTAGGCTCCCACTTTCTGCCAGGGTGGGTGGCTGCCAAGGGAGGCCATTTGCCATGGGAAAAAGAAGTCCTTTCCCCAGGGTCTGGGTGTCAGATGAAAGGTGGCCTTTGGGGTTCTGAGGACTTGTAGGGTAGTACTTACTGGCTAGAGTAGAGGAAATGGATTCTATTTGAATATCTGTCTAGAGGCTTTGCCCCACAGGTCCTGGTTGTCCTTGATGGGCTGCAGCTGTGAGCATTGAAGAGAACTGGGATAAAAGGGGGCGGCGTAGCCATTCAGGGAGAGCCTTGAAGGAGCCCTGAACTGGGAAAGAACAGCATGCAGAAGAAAGCGTCTGTGCTGTGAAGATCTGCAGCCATAAGAACACACCGAGGAGGTATGGACTTTAGCAAGCTGAGAACAGCATGATGGGACTCTAGAGAAATAGAACAACAACAAGTGGCAGCTTTCGATTTGGAGCAATCCAGCAAAGCTTGCAAATTTCTTGCTGGGCACCACCCTCTTGGTCAGGGCGAGTGGCCAGAAATGGAGGCCATTTTCCATGGGGAAAACGAAGTCATTGGCCCAGGCTCTGGGTGTCAGATGACAGGTGGCATCTGGGGCTCTAAGGACTTGCAGGGTCCTAGTTGCTGGCAGCTTTCGTTCTGGAAGGATCCAGCAGAGTTTGTAGATTCCTGGCTTGGCACTGCCCTGCCTGCCAGGCCAAGTGGCCACAAATGAAGGCCATTTTCCATGGGAAAAACGAAGTCCTTTCCCCAGGGTCTCAGGAATATGTTCAAGGTGGCGTTTGAGGCTCTAAGTACTTCCAGGGCCCTAGTTGCTGCCAGCTTTTCTTTTGGAAAAATCCAGCAACGATTGCATCATTCTAGCTAGGCTCCCACTTTCTGCCAGGGTGGGTGGCTGCCAAGGGAGGCCATTTGCCATGGGAAAAAGAAGTCCTTTCCCCAGGGTCTGGGTGTCAGATGAAAGGTGGCCTTTGGGGTTCTGAGGACTTGTAGGGTAGTACTTACTGGCTAGAGTAGAGGAAATGGATTCTATTTGAATATCTGTCTAGAGGCTTTGCCCCACAGGTCCTGGTTGTCCTTGATGGGCTGCAGCTGTGAGCATTGAAGAGAACTGGGATAAAAGGGGGCGGCGTAGCCATTCAGGGAGAGCCTTGAAGGAGCCCTGAACTGGGAAAGAACAGCATGCAGAAGAAAGCGTCTGTGCTGTGAAGATCTGCAGCCATAAGAACACACCGAGGAGGTATGGACTTTAGCAAGCTGAGAACAGCATGATGGGACTCTAGAGAAATAGAACAACAACAAGTGGCAGCTTTCGATTTGGAGCAATCCAGCAAAGCTTGCAAATTTCTTGCTGGGCACCACCCTCTTGGTCAGGGCGAGTGGCCAGAAATGGAGGCCATTTTCCATGGGGAAAACGAAGTCATTGGCCCAGGCTCTGGGTGTCAGATGACAGGTGGCATCTGGGGCTCTAAGGACTTGCAGGGTCCTAGTTGCTGGCAGCTTTCGTTCTGGAAGGATCCAGCACAGTTTGTAGATTCCTGGCTTGGCACTGCCCTGCCTGCCAGGCCAAGTGGCCACAAATGAAGGCCATTTTCCATGGGAAAAAGAAGTCCTTTCCCCAGGGTCTCAGGAATATGTTCAAGGTGGCGTTTGAGGCTCTAAGTACTTCCAGGGCCCTAGTTGCTGCCAGCTTTTCTTTTGGAAAAATCCAGCAACGATTGCATCATTCTAGCTAGGCTCCCACTTTCTGCCAGGGTGGGTGGCTGCCAAGGGAGGCCATTTGCCATGGGAAAAAGAAGTCCTTTCCCCAGGGTCTGGGTGTCAGATGAAAGGTGGCCTTTGGGGTTCTGAGGACTTGTAGGGTAGTACTTACTGGCTAGAGTAGAGGAAATGGATTCTATTTGAATATCTGTCTAGAGGCTTTGCCCCACAGGTCCTGGTTGTCCTTGATGGGCTGCAGCTGTGACCATTGAAGAGAACTGGGATAAAAGGGGGCGGCGTAGCCATTCAGGGAGAGCCTTGAAGGAGCCCTGAACTGGGAAAGAACAGCATGCAGAAGAAAGCGTCTGTGCTGTGAAGATCTGCAGCCATAAGAACACACCGAGGAGGTATGGACTTTAGCAAGCTGAGAACAGCATGATGGGACTCTAGAGAAATAGAACAACAACAAGTGGCAGCTTTCGATTTGGAGCAATCCAGCAAAGCTTGCAAATTTCTTGCTGGGCACCACCCTCTTGGTCAGGGCGAGTGGCCAGAAATGGAGGCCATTTTCCATGGGGAAAACGAAGTCATTGGCCCAGGCTCTGGGTGTCAGATGACTGGTGGCATCTGGGGCTCTAAGGACTTGCAGGGTCCTAGTTGCTGGCAGCTTTCGTTCTGGAAGGATCCAGCAGAGTTTGTAGATTCCTGGCTTGGCACTGCCCTGCCTGCCAGGCCAAGTGGCCACAAATGAAGGCCATTTTCCATGGGAAAAAGAAGTCCTTTCCCCAGGGTCTCAGGAATATGTTCAAGGTGGCGTTTGAGGCTCTAAGTACTTCCAGGGCCCTAGTTGCTGCCAGCTTTTCTTTTGGAAAAATCCAGCAACGATTGCATCATTCTAGCTAGGCTCCCACTTTCTGCCAGGGTGGGTGGCTGCCAAGGGAGGCCATTTGCCATGGGAAAAAGAAGTCCTTTCCCCAGGGTCTGGGTGTCAGATGAAAGGTGGCCTTTGGGGTTCTGAGGACTTGTAGGGTAGTACTTACTGGCTAGAGTAGAGGAAATGGATTCTATTTGAATATCTGTCTAGAGGCTTTGCCCCACAGGTCCTGGTTGTCCTTGATGGGCTGCAGCTGTGAGCATTGAAGAGAACTGGGATAAAAGGGGGCGGCGTAGCCATTCAGGGAGAGCCTTGAAGGAGCCCTGAACTGGGAAAGAACAGCATGCAGAAGAAAGCGTCTGTGCTGTGAAGATCTGCAGCCATAAGAACACACCGAGGAGGTATGGACTTTAGCAAGCTGAGAACAGCATGATGGGACTCTAGAGAAATAGAACAACAACAAGTGGCAGCTTTCGATTTGGAGCAATCCAGCAAAGCTTGCAAATTTCTTGCTGGGCACCACCCTCTTGGTCAGGGCGAGTGGCCAGAAATGGAGGCCATTTTCCATGGGGAAAACGAAGTCATTGGCCCAGGCTCTGGGTGTCAGATGACAGGTGGCATCTGGGGCTCTAAGGACTTGCAGGGTCCTAGTTGCTGGCAGCTTTCGTTCTGGAAGGATCCAGCAGAGTTTGTAGATTCCTGGCTTGGCACTGCCCTGCCTGCCAGGCCAAGTGGCCACAAATGAAGGCCATTTTCCATGGGAAAAACGAAGTCCTTTCCCCAGGGTCTCAGGAATATGTTCAAGGTGGCGTTTGAGGCTCTAAGTACTTCCAGGGCCCTAGTTGCTGCCAGCTTTTCTTTTGGAAAAATCCAGCAACGATTGCATCATTCTAGCTAGGCTCCCACTTTCTGCCAGGGTGGGTGGCTGCCAAGGGAGGCCATTTGCCATGGGAAAAAGAAGTCCTTTCCCCAGGGTCTGGGTGTCAGATGAAAGGTGGCCTTTGGGGTTCTGAGGACTTGTAGGGTAGTACTTACTGGCTAGAGTAGAGGAAATGGATTCTATTTGAATATCTGTCTAGAGGCTTTGCCCCACAGGTCCTGGTTGTCCTTGATGGGCTGCAGCTGTGAGCATTGAAGAGAACTGGGATAAAAGGGGGCGGCGTAGCCATTCAGGGAGAGCCTTGAAGGAGCCCTGAACTGGGAAAGAACAGCATGCAGAAGAAAGCGTCTGTGCTGTGAAGATCTGCAGCCATAAGAACACACCGAGGAGGTATGGACTTTAGCAAGCTGAGAACAGCATGATGGGACTCTAGAGAAATAGAACAACAACAAGTGGCAGCTTTAGATTTGGAGCAATCCAGCAAAGCTTGCAAATTTCTTGCTGGGCACCACCCTCTTGGTCAGGGCGAGTGGCCAGAAATGGAGGCCATTTTCCATGGGGAAAACGAAGTCATTGGCCCAGGCTCTGGGTGTCAGATGACAGGTGGCATCTGGGGCTCTAAGGACTTGCAGGGTCCTAGTTGCTGGCAGCTTTCGTTCTGGAAGGATCCAGCACAGTTTGTAGATTCCTGGCTTGGCACTGCCCTGCCTGCCAGGCCAAGTGGCCACAAATGAAGGCCATTTTCCATGGGAAAAAGAAGTCCTTTCCCCAGGGTCTCAGGAATATGTTCAAGGTGGCGTTTGAGGCTCTAAGTACTTCCAGGGCCCTAGTTGCTGCCAGCTTTTCTTTTGGAAAAATCCAGCAACGATTGCATCATTCTAGCTAGGCTCCCACTTTCTGCCAGGGTGGGTGGCTGCCAAGGGAGGCCATTTGCCATGGGAAAAAGAAGTCCTTTCCCCAGGGTCTGGGTGTCAGATGAAAGGTGGCCTTTGGGGTTCTGAGGACTTGTAGGGTAGTACTTACTGGCTAGAGTAGAGGAAATGGATTCTATTTGAATATCTGTCTAGAGGCTTTGCCCCACAGGTCCTGGTTGTCCTTGATGGGCTGCAGCTGTGAGCATTGAAGAGAACTGGGATAAAAGGGGGCGGCGTAGCCATTCAGGGAGAGCCTTGAAGGAGCCCTGAACTGGGAAAGAACAGCATGCAGAAGAAAGCGTCTGTGCTGTGAAGATCTGCAGCCATAAGAACACACCGAGGAGGTATGGACTTTAGCAATCTGAGAACAGCATGATGGGACTCTAGAGAAATAGAACAACAACAAGTGGCAGCTTTAGATTTGGAGCAATCCAGCAAAGCTTGCAAATTTCTTGCTGGGCACCACCCTCTTGGTCAGGGCGAGTGGCCAGAAATGGAGGCCATTTTCCATGGGGAAAACGAAGTCATTGGCCCAGGCTCTGGGTGTCAGATGACAGGTGGCATCTGGGGCTCTAAGGACTTGCAGGGTCCTAGTTGCTGGCAGCTTTCGTTCTGGAAGGATCCAGCAGAGTTTGTAGATTCCTGGCTTGGCACTGCCCTGCCTGCCAGGCCAAGTGGCCACAAATGAAGGCCATTTTCCATGGGAAAAAGAAGTCCTTTCCCCAGGGTCTCAGGAATATGTTCAAGGTGGCGTTTGAGGCTCTAAGTACTTCCAGGGCCCTAGTTGCTGCCAGCTTTTCTTTTGGAAAAATCCAGCAACGATTGCATCATTCTAGCTAGGCTCCCACTTTCTGCCAGGGTGGGTGACTGCCAAGGGAGGCCATTTGCCATGGGAAAAAGAAGTCCTTTCCCCAGGGTCTGGGTGTCAGATGAAAGGTGGCCTTTGGGGTTCTGAGGACTTGTAGGGTAGTACTTACTGGCTAGAGTAGAGGAAATGGATTCTATTTGAATATCTGTCTAGAGGCTTTGCCCCACAGGTCCTGGTTGTCCTTGATGGGCTGCAGCTGTGAGCATTGAAGAGAACTGGGATAAAAGGGGGCGGCGTAGCCATTCAGGGAGAGCCTTGAAGGAGCCCTGAACTGGGAAAGAACAGCATGCAGAAGAAAGCGTCTGTGCTGTGAAGATCTGCAGCCATAAGAACACACCGAGGAGGTATGGACTTTAGCAAGCTGAGAACAGCATGATGGGACTCTAGAGAAATAGAACAACAACAAGTGGCAGCTTTCGATTTGGAGCAATCCAGCAAAGCTTGCAAATTTCTTGCTGGGCACCACCCTCTTGGTCAGGGCGAGTGGCCAGAAATGGAGGCCATTTTCCATGGGGAAAACGAAGTCATTGGCCCAGGCTCTGGATGTCAGATGACAGGTGGCATCTGGGGCTCTAAGGACTTGCAGGGTCCTAGTTGCTGGCAGCTTTCGTTCTGGAAGGATCCAGCAGAGTTTGTAGATTCCTGGCTTGGCACTGCCCTGCCTGCCAGGCCAAGTGGCCACAAATGAAGGCCATTTTCCATGGGAAAAACGAAGTCCTTTCCCCAGGGTCTCAGGAATATGTTCAAGGTGGCGTTTGAGGCTCTAAGTACTTCCAGGGCCCTAGTTGCTGCCAGCTTTTCTTTTGGAAAAATCCAGCAACGATTGCATCATTCTAGCTAGGCTCCCACTTTCTGCCAGGGTGGGTGGCTGCCAAGGGAGGCCATTTGCCATGGGAAAAAGAAGTCCTTTCCCCAGGGTCTGGGTGTCAGATGAAAGGTGGCCTTTGGGGTTCTGAGGACTTGTAGGGTAGTACTTACTGGCTAGAGTAGAGGAAATGGATTCTATTTGAATATCTGTCTAGAGGCTTTGCCCCACAGGTCCTGGTTGTCCTTGATGGGCTGCAGCTGTGAGCATTGAAGAGAACTGGGATAAAAGGGGGCGGCGTAGCCATTCAGGGAGAGCCTTGAAGGAGCCCTGAACTGGGAAAGAACAGCATGCAGAAGAAAGCGTCTGTGCTGTGAAGATCTGCAGCCATAAGAACACACCGAGGAGGTATGGACTTTAGCAAGCTGAGAACAGCATGATGGGACTCTAGAGAAATAGAACAACAACAAGTGGCAGCTTTCGATTTGGAGCAATCCAGCAAAGCTTGCAAATTTCTTGCTGGGCACCACCCTCTTGGTCAGGGCGAGTGGCCAGAAATGGAGGCCATTTTCCATGGGGAAAACGAAGTCATTGGCCCAGGCTCTGGGTGTCAGATGACAGGTGGCATCTGGGGCTCTAAGGACTTGCAGGGTCCTAGTTGCTGGCAGCTTTCGTTCTGGAAGGATCCAGCAGAGTTTGTAGATTCCTGGCTTGGCACTGCCCTGCCTGCCAGGCCAAGTGGCCACAAATGAAGGCCATTTTCCATGGGAAAAACGAAGTCCTTTCCCCAGGGTCTCAGGAATATGTTCAAGGTGGCGTTTGAGGCTCTAAGTACTTCCAGGGCCCTAGTTGCTGCCAGCTTTTCTTTTGGAAAAATCCAGCAACGATTGCATCATTCTAGCTAGGCTCCCACTTTCTGCCAGGGTGGGTGGCTGCCAAGGGAGGCCATTTGCCATGGGAAAAAGAAGTCCTTTCCCCAGGGTCTGGGTGTCAGATGAAAGGTGGCCTTTGGGGTTCTGAGGACTTGTAGGGTAGTACTTACTGGCTAGAGTAGAGGAAATGGATTCTATTTGAATATCTGTCTAGAGGCTTTGCCCCACAGGTCCTGGTTGTCCTTGATGGGCTGCAGCTGTGAGCATTGAAGAGAACTGGGATAAAAGGGGGCGGCGTAGCCATTCAGGGAGAGCCTTGAAGGAGCCCTGAACTGGGAAAGAACAGCATGCAGAAGAAAGCGTCTGTGCTGTGAAGATCTGCAGCCATAAGAACACACCGAGGAGGTATGGACTTTAGCAAGCTGAGAACAGCATGATGGGACTCTAGAGAAATAGAACAACAACAAGTGGCAGCTTTCGATTTGGAGCAATCCAGCAAAGCTTGCAAATTTCTTGCTGGGCACCACCCTCTTGGTCAGGGCGAGTGGCCAGAAATGGAGGCCATTTTCCATGGGGAAAACGAAGTCATTGGCCCAGGCTCTGGGTGTCAGATGACAGGTGGCATCTGGGGCTCTAAGGACTTGCAGGGTCCTAGTTGCTGGCAGCTTTCGTTCTGGAAGGATCCAGCAGAGTTTGTAGATTCCTGGCTTGGCACTGCCCTGCCTGCCAGGCCAAGTGGCCACAAATGAAGGCCATTTTCCATGGGAAAAAGAAGTCCTTTCCCCAGGGTCTCAGGAATATGTTCAAGGTGGCGTTTGAGGCTCTAAGTACTTCCAGGGCCCTAGTTGCTGCCAGCTTTTCTTTTGGAAAAATCCAGCAACGATTGCATCATTCTAGCTAGGCTCCCACTTTCTGCCAGGGTGGGTGGCTGCCAAGGGAGGCCATTTGCCATGGGAAAAAGAAGTCCTTTCCCCAGGGTCTGGGTGTCAGATGAAAGGTGGCCTTTGGGGTTCTGAGGACTTGTAGGGTAGTACTTACTGGCTAGAGTAGAGGAAATGGATTCTATTTGAATATCTGTCTAGAGGCTTTGCCCCACAGGTCCTGGTTGTCCTTGATGGGCTGCAGCTGTGAGCATTGAAGAGAACTGGGATAAAAGGGGGCGGCGTAGCCATTCAGGGAGAGCCTTGAAGGAGCCCTGAACTGGGAAAGAACAGCATGCAGAAGAAAGCGTCTGTGCTGTGAAGATCTGCAGCCATAAGAACACACCGAGGAGGTATGGACTTTAGCAAGCTGAGAACAGCATGATGGGACTCTAGAGAAATAGAACAACAACAAGTGGCAGCTTTCGATTTGGAGCAATCCAGCAAAGCTTGCAAATTTCTTGCTGGGCACCACCCTCTTGGTCAGGGCGAGTGGCCAGAAATGGAGGCCATTTTCCATGGGGAAAACGAAGTCATTGGCCCAGGCTCTGGGTGTCAGATGACAGGTGGCATCTGGGGCTCTAAGGACTTGCAGGGTCCTAGTTGCTGGCAGCTTTCGTTCTGGAAGGATCCAGCAGAGTTTGTAGATTCCTGGCTTGGCACTGCCCTGCCTGCCAGGCCAAGTGGCCACAAATGAAGGCCATTTTCCATGGGAAAAAGAAGTCCTTTCCCCAGGGTCTCAGGAATATGTTCAAGGTGGCGTTTGAGGCTCTAAGTACTTCCAGGGCCCTAGTTGCTGCCAGCTTTTCTTTTGGAAAAATCCAGCAACGATTGCATCATTCTAGCTAGGCTCCCACTTTCTGCCAGGGTGGGTGACTGCCAAGGGAGGCCATTTGCCATGGGAAAAAGAAGTCCTTTCCCCAGGGTCTGGGTGTCAGATGAAAGGTGGCCTTTGGAGTTCTGAGGACTTGTAGGGTAGTACTTACTGGCTAGAGTAGAGGAAATGGATTCTATTTGAATATCTGTCTAGAGGCTTTGCCCCACAGGTCCTGGTTGTCCTTGATGGGCTGCAGCTGTGAGCATTGAAGAGAACTGGGATAAAAGGGGGCGGCGTAGCCATTCAGGGAGAGCCTTGAAGGAGCCCTGAACTGGGAAAGAACAGCATGCAGAAGAAAGCGTCTGTGCTGTGAAGATCTGCAGCCATAAGAACACACCGAGGAGGTATGGACTTTAGCAAGCTGAGAACAGCATGATGGGACTCTAGAGAAATAGAACAACAACAAGTGGCAGCTTTCGATTTGGAGCAATCCAGCAAAGCTTGCAAATTTCTTGCTGGGCACCACCCTCTTGGTCAGGGCGAGTGGCCAGAAATGGAGGCCATTTTCCATGGGGAAAACGAAGTCATTGGCCCAGGCTCTGGGTGTCAGATGACAGGTGGCATCTGGGGCTCTAAGGACTTGCAGGGTCCTAGTTGCTGGCAGCTTTCGTTCTGGAAGGATCCAGCAGAGTTTGTAGATTCCTGGCTTGGCACTGCCCTGCCTGCCAGGCCAAGTGGCCACAAATGAAGGCCATTTTCCATGGGAAAAAGAAGTCCTTTCCCCAGGGTCTCAGGAATATGTTCAAGGTGGCGTTTGAGGCTCTAAGTACTTCCAGGGCCCTAGTTGCTGCCAGCTTTTCTTTTGGAAAAATCCAGCAACGATTGCATCATTCTAGCTAGGCTCCCACTTTCTGCCAGGGTGGGTGGCTGCCAAGGGAGGCCATTTGCCATGGGAAAAAGAAGTCCTTTCCCCAGGGTCTGGGTGTCAGATGAAAGGTGGCCTTTGGGGTTCTGAGGACTTGTAGGGTAGTACTTACTGGCTAGAGTAGAGGAAATGGATTCTATTTGAATATCTGTCTAGAGGCTTTGCCCCACAGGTCCTGGTTGTCCTTGATGGGCTGCAGCTGTGAGCATTGAAGAGAACTGGGATAAAAGGGGGCGGCGTAGCCATTCAGGGAGAGCCTTGAAGGAGCCCTGAACTGGGAAAGAACAGCATGCAGAAGAAAGCGTCTGTGCTGTGAAGATCTGCAGCCATAAGAACACACCGAGGAGGTATGGACTTTAGCAAGCTGAGAACAGCATGATGGGACTCTAGAGAAATAGAACAACAACAAGTGGCAGCTTTCGATTTGGAGCAATCCAGCAAAGCTTGCAAATTTCTTGCTGGGCACCACCCTCTTGGTCAGGGCGAGTGGCCAGAAATGGAGGCCATTTTCCATGGGGAAAACGAAGTCATTGGCCCAGGCTCTGGGTGTCAGATGACAGGTGGCATCTGGGGCTCTAAGGACTTGCAGGGTCCTAGTTGCTGGCAGCTTTCGTTCTGGAAGGATCCAGCAGAGTTTGTAGATTCCTGACTTGGCACTGCCCTGCCTGCCAGGCCAAGTGGCCAGAAATGAAGGCCATTTTCCATGGGAAAAAGAAGTCCTTTCCCCAGGGTCTCAGGAATATGTTCAAGGTGGCGTTTGAGGCTCTAAGTACTTCCAGGGCCCTAGTTGCTGCCAGCTTTTCTTTTGGAAAAATCCAGCAACGATTGCATCATTCTAGCTAGGCTCCCACTTTCTGCCAGGGTGGGTGGCTGCCAAGGGAGGCCATTTGCCATGGGAAAAAGAAGTCCTTTCCCCAGGGTCTGGGTGTCAGATGAAAGGTGGCCTTTGGGGTTCTGAGGACTTGTAGGGTAGTACTTACTGGCTAGAGTAGAGGAAATGGATTCTATTTGAATATCTGTCTAGAGGCTTTGCCCCACAGGTCCTGGTTGTCCTTGATGGGCTGCAGCTGTGAGCATTGAAGAGAACTGGGATAAAAGGGGGCGGCGTAGCCATTCAGGGAGAGCCTTGAAGGAGCCCTGAACTGGGAAAGAACAGCATGCAGAAGAAAGCGTCTGTGCTGTGAAGATCTGCAGCCATAAGAACACACCGAGGAGGTATGGACTTTAGCAAGCTGAGAACAGCATGATGGGACTCTAGAGAAATAGAACAACAACAAGTGGCAGCTTTAGATTTGGAGCAATCCAGCAAAGCTTGCAAATTTCTTGCTGGGCACCACCCTCTTGGTCAGGGCGAGTGGCCAGAAATGGAGGCCATTTTCCATGGGGAAAACGAAGTCATTGGCCCAGGCTCTGGGTGTCAGATGACAGGTGGCATCTGGGGCTCTAAGGACTTGCAGGGTCCTAGTTGCTGGCAGCTTTCGTTCTGGAAGGATCCAGCAGAGTTTGTAGATTCCTGGCTTGGCACTGCCCTGCCTGCCAGGCCAAGTGGCCACAAATGAAGGCCATTTTCCATGGGAAAAAGAAGTCCTTTCCCCAGGGTCTCAGGAATATGTTCAAGGTGGCGTTTGAGGCTCTAAGTACTTCCAGGGCCCTAGTTGCTGCCAGCTTTTCTTTTGGAAAAATCCAGCAACGATTGCATCATTCTAGCTAGGCTCCCACTTTCTGCCAGGGTGGGTGGCTGCCAAGGGAGGCCATTTGCCATGGGAAAAAGAAGTCCTTTCCCCAGGGTCTGGGTGTCAGATGAAAGGTGGCCTTTGGGGTTCTGAGGACTTGTAGGGTAGTACTTACTGGCTAGAGTAGAGGAAATGGATTCTATTTGAATATCTGTCTAGAGGCTTTGCCCCACAGGTCCTGGTTGTCCTTGATGGGCTGCAGCTGTGAGCATTGAAGAGAACTGGGATAAAAGGGGGCGGCGTAGCCATTCAGGGAGAGCCTTGAAGGAGCCCTGAACTGGGAAAGAACAGCATGCAGAAGAAAGCGTCTGTGCTGTGAAGATCTGCAGCCATAAGAACACACCGAGGAGGTATGGACTTTAGCAAGCTGAGAACAGCATGATGGGACTCTAGAGAAATAGAACAACAACAAGTGGCAGCTTTCGATTTGGAGCAATCCAGCAAAGCTTGCAAATTTCTTGCTGGGCACCACCCTCTTGGTCAGGGCGAGTGGCCAGAAATGGAGGCCATTTTCCATGGGGAAAACGAAGTCATTGGCCCAGGCTCTGGGTGTCAGATGACAGGTGGCATCTGGGGCTCTAAGGACTTGCAGGGTCCTAGTTGCTGGCAGCTTTCGTTCTGGAAGGATCCAGCAGAGTTTGTAGATTCCTGGCTTGGCACTGCCCTGCCTGCCAGGCCAAGTGGCCACAAATGAAGGCCATTTTCCATGGGAAAAACGAAGTCCTTTCCCCAGGGTCTCAGGAATATGTTCAAGGTGGCGTTTGAGGCTCTAAGTACTTCCAGGGCCCTAGTTGCTGCCAGCTTTTCTTTTGGAAAAATCCAGCAACGATTGCATCATTCTAGCTAGGCTCCCACTTTCTGCCAGGGTGGGTGGCTGCCAAGGGAGGCCATTTGCCATGGGAAAAAGAAGTCCTTTCCCCAGGGTCTGGGTGTCAGATGAAAGGTGGCCTTTGGGGTTCTGAGGACTTGTAGGGTAGTACTTACTGGCTAGAGTAGAGGAAATGGATTCTATTTGAATATCTGTCTAGAGGCTTTGCCCCACAGGTCCTGGTTGTCCTTGATGGGCTGCAGCTGTGAGCATTGAAGAGAACTGGGATAAAAGGGGGCGGCGTAGCCATTCAGGGAGAGCCTTGAAGGAGCCCTGAACTGGGAAAGAACAGCATGCAGAAGAAAGCGTCTGTGCTGTGAAGATCTGCAGCCATAAGAACACACCGAGGAGGTATGGACTTTAGCAAGCTGAGAACAGCATGATGGGACTCTAGAGAAATAGAACAACAACAAGTGGCAGCTTTAGATTTGGAGCAATCCAGCAAAGCTTGCAAATTTCTTGCTGGGCACCACCCTCTTGGTCAGGGCGAGTGGCCAGAAATGGAGGCCATTTTCCATGGGGAAAACGAAGTCATTGGCCCAGGCTCTGGGTGTCAGATGACAGGTGGCATCTGGGGCTCTAAGGACTTGCAGGGTCCTAGTTGCTGGCAGCTTTCGTTCTGGAAGGATCCAGCAGAGTTTGTAGATTCCTGGCTTGGCACTGCCCTGCCTGCCAGGCCAAGTGGCCACAAATGAAGGCCATTTTCCATGGGAAAAAGAAGTCCTTTCCCCAGGGTCTCAGGAATATGTTCAAGGTGGCGTTTGAGGCTCTAAGTACTTCCAGGGCCCTAGTTGCTGCCAGCTTTTCTTTTGGAAAAATCCAGCAACGATTGCATCATTCTAGCTAGGCTCCCACTTTCTGCCAGGGTGGGTGGCTGCCAAGGGAGGCCATTTGCCATGGGAAAAAGAAGTCCTTTCCCCAGGGTCTGGGTGTCAGATGAAAGGTGGCCTTTGGGGTTCTGAGGACTTGTAGGGTAGTACTTACTGGCTAGAGTAGAGGAAATGGATTCTATTTGAATATCTGTCTAGAGGCTTTGCCCCACAGGTCCTGGTTGTCCTTGATGGGCTGCAGCTGTGAGCATTGAAGAGAACTGGGATAAAAGGGGGCGGCGTAGCCATTCAGGGAGAGCCTTGAAGGAGCCCTGAACTGGGAAAGAACAGCATGCAGAAGAAAGCGTCTGTGCTGTGAAGATCTGCAGCCATAAGAACACACCGAGGAGGTATGGACTTTAGCAATCTGAGAACAGCATGATGGGACTCTAGAGAAATAGAACAACAACAAGTGGCAGCTTTCGATTTGGAGCAATCCAGCAAAGCTTGCAAATTTCTTGCTGGGCACCACCCTCTTGGTCAGGGCGAGTGGCCAGAAATGGAGGCCATTTTCCATGGGGAAAACGAAGTCATTGGCCCAGGCTCTGGGTGTCAGATGACAGGTGGCATCTGGGGCTCTAAGGACTTGCAGGGTCCTAGTTGCTGGCAGCTTTCGTTCTGGAAGGATCCAGCAGAGTTTGTAGATTCCTGGCTTGGCACTGCCCTGCCTGCCAGGCCAAGTGGCCACAAATGAAGGCCATTTTCCATGGGAAAAAGAAGTCCTTTCCCCAGGGTCTCAGGAATATGTTCAAGGTGGCGTTTGAGGCTCTAAGTACTTCCAGGGCCCTAGTTGCTGCCAGCTTTTCTTTTGGAAAAATCCAGCAACGATTGCATCATTCTAGCTAGGCTCCCACTTTCTGCCAGGGTGGGTGGCTGCCAAGGGAGGCCATTTGCCATGGGAAAAAGAAGTCCTTTCCCCAGGGTCTGGGTGTCAGATGAAAGGTGGCCTTTGGAGTTCTGAGGACTTGTAGGGTAGTACTTACTGGCTAGAGTAGAGGAAATGGATTCTATTTGAATATCTGTCTAGAGGCTTTGCCCCACAGGTCCTGGTTGTCCTTGATGGGCTGCAGCTGTGAGCATTGAAGAGAACTGGGATAAAAGGGGGCGGCGTAGCCATTCAGGGAGAGCCTTGAAGGAGCCCTGAACTGGGAAAGAACAGCATGCAGAAGAAAGCGTCTGTGCTGTGAAGATCTGCAGCCATAAGAACACACCGAGGAGGTATGGACTTTAGCAATCTGAGAACAGCATGATGGGACTCTAGAGAAATAGAACAACAACAAGTGGCAGCTTTCGATTTGGAGCAATCCAGCAAAGCTTGCAAATTTCTTGCTGGGCACCACCCTCTTGGTCAGGGCGAGTGGCCAGAAATGGAGGCCATTTTCCATGGGGAAAACGAAGTCATTGGCCCAGGCTCTGGGTGTCAGATGACAGGTGGCATCTGGGGCTCTAAGGACTTGCAGGGTCCTAGTTGCTGGCAGCTTTCGTTCTGGAAGGATCCAGCAGAGTTTGTAGATTCCTGGCTTGGCACTGCCCTGCCTGCCAGGCCAAGTGGCCACAAATGAAGGCCATTTTCCATGGGAAAAAGAAGTCCTTTCCCCAGGGTCTCAGGAATATGTTCAAGGTGGCGTTTGAGGCTCTAAGTACTTCCAGGGCCCTAGTTGCTGCCAGCTTTTCTTTTGGAAAAATCCAGCAACGATTGCATCATTCTAGCTAGGCTCCCACTTTCTGCCAGGGTGGGTGGCTGCCAAGGGAGGCCATTTGCCATGGGAAAAAGAAGTCCTTTCCCCAGGGTCTGGGTGTCAGATGAAAGGTGGCCTTTGGGGTTCTGAGGACTTGTAGGGTAGTACTTACTGGCTAGAGTAGAGGAAATGGATTCTATTTGAATATCTGTCTAGAGGCTTTGCCCCACAGGTCCTGGTTGTCCTTGATGGGCTGCAGCTGTGAGCATTGAAGAGAACTGGGATAAAAGGGGGCGGCGTAGCCATTCAGGGAGAGCCTTGAAGGAGCCCTGAACTGGGAAAGAACAGCATGCAGAAGAAAGCGTCTGTGCTGTGAAGATCTGCAGCCATAAGAACACACCGAGGAGGTATGGACTTTAGCAATCTGAGAACAGCATGATGGGACTCTAGAGAAATAGAACAACAACAAGTGGCAGCTTTCGATTTGGAGCAATCCAGCAAAGCTTGCAAATTTCTTGCTGGGCACCACCCTCTTGGTCAGGGCGAGTGGCCAGAAATGGAGGCCATTTTCCATGGGGAAAACGAAGTCATTGGCCCAGGCTCTGGGTGTCAGATGACAGGTGGCATCTGGGGCTCTAAGGACTTGCAGGGTCCTAGTTGCTGGCAGCTTTCGTTCTGGAAGGATCCAGCAGAGTTTGTAGATTCCTGGCTTGGCACTGCCCTGCCTGCCAGGCCAAGTGGCCACAAATGAAGGCCATTTTCCATGGGAAAAAGAAGTCCTTTCCCCAGGGTCTCAGGAATATGTTCAAGGTGGCGTTTGAGGCTCTAAGTACTTCCAGGGCCCTAGTTGCTGCCAGCTTTTCTTTTGGAAAAATCCAGCAACGATTGCATCATTCTAGCTAGGCTCCCACTTTCTGCCAGGGTGGGTGGCTGCCAAGGGAGGCCATTTGCCATGGGAAAAAGAAGTCCTTTCCCCAGGGTCTGGGTGTCAGATGAAAGGTGGCCTTTGGGGTTCTGAGGACTTGTAGGGTAGTACTTACTGGCTAGAGTAGAGGAAATGGATTCTATTTGAATATCTGTCTAGAGGCTTTGCCCCACAGGTCCTGGTTGTCCTTGATGGGCTGCAGCTGTGAGCATTGAAGAGAACTGGGATAAAAGGGGGCGGCGTAGCCATTCAGGGAGAGCCTTGAAGGAGCCCTGAACTGGGAAAGAACAGCATGCAGAAGAAAGCGTCTGTGCTGTGAAGATCTGCAGCCATAAGAACACACCGAGGAGGTATGGACTTTAGCAAGCTGAGAACAGCATGATGGGACTCTAGAGAAATAGAACAACAACAAGTGGCAGCTTTCGATTTGGAGCAATCCAGCAAAGCTTGCAAATTTCTTGCTGGGCACCACCCTCTTGGTCAGGGCGAGTGGCCAGAAATGGAGGCCATTTTCCATGGGGAAAACGAAGTCATTGGCCCAGGCTCTGGGTGTCAGATGACAGGTGGCATCTGGGGCTCTAAGGACTTGCAGGGTCCTAGTTGCTGGCAGCTTTCGTTCTGGAAGGATCCAGCAGAGTTTGTAGATTCCTGGCTTGGCACTGCCCTGCCTGCCAGGCCAAGTGGCCACAAATGAAGGCCATTTTCCATGGGAAAAAGAAGTCCTTTCCCCAGGGTCTCAGGAATATGTTCAAGGTGGCGTTTGAGGCTCTAAGTACTTCCAGGGCCCTAGTTGCTGCCAGCTTTTCTTTTGGAAAAATCCAGCAACGATTGCATCATTCTAGCTAGGCTCCCACTTTCTGCCAGGGTGGGTGGCTGCCAAGGGAGGCCATTTGCCATGGGAAAAAGAAGTCCTTTCCCCAGGGTCTGGGTGTCAGATGAAAGGTGGCCTTTGGGGTTCTGAGGACTTGTAGGGTAGTACTTACTGGCTAGAGTAGAGGAAATGGATTCTATTTGAATATCTGTCTAGAGGCTTTGCCCCACAGGTCCTGGTTGTCCTTGATGGGCTGCAGCTGTGAGCATTGAAGAGAACTGGGATAAAAGGGGGCGGCGTAGCCATTCAGGGAGAGCCTTGAAGGAGCCCTGAACTGGGAAAGAACAGCATGCAGAAGAAAGCGTCTGTGCTGTGAAGATCTGCAGCCATAAGAACACACCGAGGAGGTATGGACTTTAGCAATCTGAGAACAGCATGATGGGACTCTAGAGAAATAGAACAACAACAAGTGGCAGCTTTCGATTTGGAGCAATCCAGCAAAGCTTGCAAATTTCTTGCTGGGCACCACCCTCTTGGTCAGGGCGAGTGGCCAGAAATGGAGGCCATTTTCCATGGGGAAAACGAAGTCATTGGCCCAGGCTCTGGGTGTCAGATGACAGGTGGCATCTGGGGCTCTAAGGACTTGCAGGGTCCTAGTTGCTGGCAGCTTTCGTTCTGGAAGGATCCAGCAGAGTTTGTAGATTCCTGGCTTGGCACTGCCCTGCCTGCCAGGCCAAGTGGCCACAAATGAAGGCCATTTTCCATGGGAAAAAGAAGTCCTTTCCCCAGGGTCTCAGGAATATGTTCAAGGTGGCGTTTGAGGCTCTAAGTACTTCCAGGGCCCTAGTTGCTGCCAGCTTTTCTTTTGGAAAAATCCAGCAACGATTGCATCATTCTAGCTAGGCTCCCACTTTCTGCCAGGGTGGGTGGCTGCCAAGGGAGGCCATTTGCCATGGGAAAAAGAAGTCCTTTCCCCAGGGTCTGGGTGTCAGATGAAAGGTGGCCTTTGGGGTTCTGAGGACTTGTAGGGTAGTACTTACTGGCTAGAGTAGAGGAAATGGATTCTATTTGAATATCTGTCTAGAGGCTTTGCCCCACAGGTCCTGGTTGTCCTTGATGGGCTGCAGCTGTGAGCATTGAAGAGAACTGGGATAAAAGGGGGCGGCGTAGCCATTCAGGGAGAGCCTTGAAGGAGCCCTGAACTGGGAAAGAACAGCATGCAGAAGAAAGCGTCTGTGCTGTGAAGATCTGCAGCCATAAGAACACACCGAGGAGGTATGGACTTTAGCAAGCTGAGAACAGCATGATGGGACTCTAGAGAAATAGAACAACAACAAGTGGCAGCTTTCGATTTGGAGCAATCCAGCAAAGCTTGCAAATTTCTTGCTGGGCACCGCCCTCTTGGTCAGGGCGAGTGGCCAGAAATGGAGGCCATTTTCCATGGGGAAAACGAAGTCATTGGCCCAGGCTCTGGGTGTCAGATGACAGGTGGCATCTGGGGCTCTAAGGACTTGCAGGGTCCTAGTTGCTGGCAGCTTTCGTTCTGGAAGGATCCAGCAGAGTTTGTAGATTCCTGGCTTGGCACTGCCCTGCCTGCCAGGCCAAGTGGCCACAAATGAAGGCCATTTTCCATGGGAAAAAGAAGTCCTTTCCCCAGGGTCTCAGGAATATGTTCAAGGTGGCGTTTGAGGCTCTAAGTACTTCCAGGGCCCTAGTTGCTGCCAGCTTTTCTTTTGGAAAAATCCAGCAACGATTGCATCATTCTAGCTAGGCTCCCACTTTCTGCCAGGGTGGGTGGCTGCCAAGGGAGGCCATTTGCCATGGGAAAAAGAAGTCCTTTCCCCAGGGTCTGGGTGTCAGATGAAAGGTGGCCTTTGGGGTTCTGAGGACTTGTAGGGTAGTACTTACTGGCTAGAGTAGAGGAAATGGATTCTATTTGAATATCTGTCTAGAGGCTTTGCCCCACAGGTCCTGGTTGTCCTTGATGGGCTGCAGCTGTGAGCATTGAAGAGAACTGGGATAAAAGGGGGCGGCGTAGCCATTCAGGGAGAGCCTTGAAGGAGCCCTGAACTGGGAAAGAACAGCATGCAGAAGAAAGCGTCTGTGCTGTGAAGATCTGCAGCCATAAGAACACACCGAGGAGGTATGGACTTTAGCAAGCTGAGAACAGCATGATGGGACTCTAGAGAAATAGAACAACAACAAGTGGCAGCTTTAGATTTGGAGCAATCCAGCAAAGCTTGCAAATTTCTTGCTGGGCACCACCCTCTTGGTCAGGGCGAGTGGCCAGAAATGGAGGCCATTTTCCATGGGGAAAACGAAGTCATTGGCCCAGGCTCTGGGTGTCAGATGACAGGTGGCATCTGGGGCTCTAAGGACTTGCAGGGTCCTAGTTGCTGGCAGCTTTCGTTCTGGAAGGATCCAGCAGAGTTTGTAGATTCCTGGCTTGGCACTGCCCTGCCTGCCAGGCCAAGTGGCCACAAATGAAGGCCATTTTCCATGGGAAAAAGAAGTCCTTTCCCCAGGGTCTCAGGAATATGTTCAAGGTGGCGTTTGAGGCTCTAAGTACTTCCAGGGCCCTAGTTGCTGCCAGCTTTTCTTTTGGAAAAATCCAGCAACGATTGCATCATTCTAGCTAGGCTCCCACTTTCTGCCAGGGTGGGTGGCTGCCAAGGGAGGCCATTTGCCATGGGAAAAAGAAGTCCTTTCCCCAGGGTCTGGGTGTCAGATGAAAGGTGGCCTTTGGGGTTCTGAGGACTTGTAGGGTAGTACTTACTGGCTAGAGTAGAGGAAATGGATTCTATTTGAATATCTGTCTAGAGGCTTTGCCCCACAGGTCCTGGTTGTCCTTGATGGGCTGCAGCTGTGAGCATTGAAGAGAACTGGGATAAAAGGGGGCGGCGTAGCCATTCAGGGAGAGCCTTGAAGGAGCCCTGAACTGGGAAAGAACAGCATGCAGAAGAAAGCGTCTGTGCTGTGAAGATCTGCAGCCATAAGAACACACCGAGGAGGTATGGACTTTAGCAAGCTGAGAACAGCATGATGGGACTCTAGAGAAATAGAACAACAACAAGTGGCAGCTTTCGATTTGGAGCAATCCAGCAAAGCTTGCAAATTTCTTGCTGGGCACCACCCTCTTGGTCAGGGCGAGTGGCCAGAAATGGAGGCCATTTTCCATGGGGAAAACGAAGTCATTGGCCCAGGCTCTGGGTGTCAGATGACAGGTGGCATCTGGGGCTCTAAGGACTTGCAGGGTCCTAGTTGCTGGCAGCTTTCGTTCTGGAAGGATCCAGCAGAGTTTGTAGATTCCTGGCTTGGCACTGCCCTGCCTGCCAGGCCAAGTGGCCACAAATGAAGGCCATTTTCCATGGGAAAAAGAAGTCCTTTCCCCAGGGTCTCAGGAATATGTTCAAGGTGGCGTTTGAGGCTCTAAGTACTTCCAGGGCCCTAGTTGCTGCCAGCTTTTCTTTTGGAAAAATCCAGCAACGATTGCATCATTCTAGCTAGGCTCCCACTTTCTGCCAGGGTGGGTGGCTGCCAAGGGAGGCCATTTGCCATGGGAAAAAGAAGTCCTTTCCCCAGGGTCTGGGTGTCAGATGAAAGGTGGCCTTTGGGGTTCTGAGGACTTGTAGGGTAGTACTTACTGGCTAGAGTAGAGGAAATGGATTCTATTTGAATATCTGTCTAGAGGCTTTGCCCCACAGGTCCTGGTTGTCCTTGATGGGCTGCAGCTGTGAGCATTGAAGAGAACTGGGATAAAAGGGGGCGGCGTAGCCATTCAGGGAGAGCCTTGAAGGAGCCCTGAACTGGGAAAGAACAGCATGCAGAAGAAAGCGTCTGTGCTGTGAAGATCTGCAGCCATAAGAACACACCGAGGAGGTATGGACTTTAGCAATCTGAGAACAGCATGATGGGACTCTAGAGAAATAGAACAACAACAAGTGGCAGCTTTCGATTTGGAGCAATCCAGCAAAGCTTGCAAATTTCTTGCTGGGCACCACCCTCTTGGTCAGGGCGAGTGGCCAGAAATGGAGGCCATTTTCCATGGGGAAAACGAAGTCATTGGCCCAGGCTCTGGGTGTCAGATGACAGGTGGCATCTGGGGCTCTAAGGACTTGCAGGGTCCTAGTTGCTGGCAGCTTTCGTTCTGGAAGGATCCAGCAGAGTTTGTAGATTCCTGGCTTGGCACTGCCCTGCCTGCCAGGCCAAGTGGCCACAAATGAAGGCCATTTTCCATGGGAAAAAGAAGTCCTTTCCCCAGGGTCTCAGGAATATGTTCAAGGTGGCGTTTGAGGCTCTAAGTACTTCCAGGGCCCTAGTTGCTGCCAGCTTTTCTTTTGGAAAAATCCAGCAACGATTGCATCATTCTAGCTAGGCTCCCACTTTCTGCCAGGGTGGGTGGCTGCCAAGGGAGGCCATTTGCCATGGGAAAAAGAAGTCCTTTCCCCAGGGTCTGGGTGTCAGATGAAAGGTGGCCTTTGGGGTTCTGAGGACTTGTAGGGTAGTACTTACTGGCTAGAGTAGAGGAAATGGATTCTATTTGAATATCTGTCTAGAGGCTTTGCCCCACAGGTCCTGGTTGTCCTTGATGGGCTGCAGCTGTGAGCATTGAAGAGAACTGGGATAAAAGGGGGCGGCGTAGCCATTCAGGGAGAGCCTTGAAGGAGCCCTGAACTGGGAAAGAACAGCATGCAGAAGAAAGCGTCTGTGCTGTGAAGATCTGCAGCCATAAGAACACACCGAGGAGGTATGGACTTTAGCAATCTGAGAACAGCATGATGGGACTCTAGAGAAATAGAACAACAACAAGTGGCAGCTTTCGATTTGGAGCAATCCAGCAAAGCTTGCAAATTTCTTGCTGGGCACCACCCTCTTGGTCAGGGCGAGTGGCCAGAAATGGAGGCCATTTTCCATGGGGAAAACGAAGTCATTGGCCCAGGCTCTGGGTGTCAGATGACAGGTGGCATCTGGGGCTCTAAGGACTTGCAGGGTCCTAGTTGCTGGCAGCTTTCGTTCTGGAAGGATCCAGCAGAGTTTGTAGATTCCTGGCTTGGCACTGCCCTGCCTGCCAGGCCAAGTGGCCACAAATGAAGGCCATTTTCCATGGGAAAAAGAAGTCCTTTCCCCAGGGTCTCAGGAATATGTTCAAGGTGGCGTTTGAGGCTCTAAGTACTTCCAGGGCCCTAGTTGCTGCCAGCTTTTCTTTTGGAAAAATCCAGCAACGATTGCATCATTCTAGCTAGGCTCCCACTTTCTGCCAGGGTGGGTGGCTGCCAAGGGAGGCCATTTGCCATGGGAAAAAGAAGTCCTTTCCCCAGGGTCTGGGTGTCAGATGAAAGGTGGCCTTTGGGGTTCTGAGGACTTGTAGGGTAGTACTTACTGGCTAGAGTAGAGGAAATGGATTCTATTTGAATATCTGTCTAGAGGCTTTGCCCCACAGGTCCTGGTTGTCCTTGATGGGCTGCAGCTGTGAGCATTGAAGAGAACTGGGATAAAAGGGGGCGGCGTAGCCATTCAGGGAGAGCCTTGAAGGAGCCCTGAACTGGGAAAGAACAGCATGCAGAAGAAAGCGTCTGTGCTGTGAAGATCTGCAGCCATAAGAACACACCGAGGAGGTATGGACTTTAGCAAGCTGAGAACAGCATGATGGGACTCTAGAGAAATAGAACAACAACAAGTGGCAGCTTTAGATTTGGAGCAATCCAGCAAAGCTTGCAAATTTCTTGCTGGGCACCACCCTCTTGGTCAGGGCGAGTGGCCAGAAATGGAGGCCATTTTCCATGGGGAAAACGAAGTCATTGGCCCAGGCTCTGGGTGTCAGATGACAGGTGGCATCTGGGGCTCTAAGGACTTGCAGGGTCCTAGTTGCTGGCAGCTTTCGTTCTGGAAGGATCCAGCACAGTTTGTAGATTCCTGGCTTGGCACTGCCCTGCCTGCCAGGCCAAGTGGCCACAAATGAAGGCCATTTTCCATGGGAAAAAGAAGTCCTTTCCCCAGGGTCTCAGGAATATGTTCAAGGTGGCGTTTGAGGCTCTAAGTACTTCCAGGGCCCTAGTTGCTGCCAGCTTTTCTTTTGGAAAAATCCAGCAACGATTGCATCATTCTAGCTAGGCTCCCACTTTCTGCCAGGGTGGGTGGCTGCCAAGGGAGGCCATTTGCCATGGGAAAAAGAAGTCCTTTCCCCAGGGTCTGGGTGTCAGATGAAAGGTGGCCTTTGGGGTTCTGAGGACTTGTAGGGTAGTACTTACTGGCTAGAGTAGAGGAAATGGATTCTATTTGAATATCTGTCTAGAGGCTTTGCCCCACAGGTCCTGGTTGTCCTTGATGGGCTGCAGCTGTGAGCATTGAAGAGAACTGGGATAAAAGGGGGCGGCGTAGCCATTCAGGGAGAGCCTTGAAGGAGCCCTGAACTGGGAAAGAACAGCATGCAGAAGAAAGCGTCTGTGCTGTGAAGATCTGCAGCCATAAGAACACACCGAGGAGGTATGGACTTTAGCAAGCTGAGAACAGCATGATGGGACTCTAGAGAAATAGAACAACAACAAGTGGCAGCTTTCGATTTGGAGCAATCCAGCAAAGCTTGCAAATTTCTTGCTGGGCACCGCCCTCTTGGTCAGGGCGAGTGGCCAGAAATGGAGGCCATTTTCCATGGGGAAAACGAAGTCATTGGCCCAGGCTCTGGGTGTCAGATGACAGGTGGCATCTGGGGCTCTAAGGACTTGCAGGGTCCTAGTTGCTGGCAGCTTTCGTTCTGGAAGGATCCAGCAGAGTTTGTAGATTCCTGGCTTGGCACTGCCCTGCCTGCCAGGCCAAGTGGCCACAAATGAAGGCCATTTTCCATGGGAAAAAGAAGTCCTTTCCCCAGGGTCTCAGGAATATGTTCAAGGTGGCGTTTGAGGCTCTAAGTACTTCCAGGGCCCTAGTTGCTGCCAGCTTTTCTTTTGGAAAAATCCAGCAACGATTGCATCATTCTAGCTAGGCTCCCACTTTCTGCCAGGGTGGGTGGCTGCCAAGGGAGGCCATTTGCCATGGGAAAAAGAAGTCCTTTCCCCAGGGTCTGGGTGTCAGATGAAAGGTGGCCTTTGGGGTTCTGAGGACTTGTAGGGTAGTACTTACTGGCTAGAGTAGAGGAAATGGATTCTATTTGAATATCTGTCTAGAGGCTTTGCCCCACAGGTCCTGGTTGTCCTTGATGGGCTGCAGCTGTGAGCATTGAAGAGAACTGGGATAAAAGGGGGCGGCGTAGCCATTCAGGGAGAGCCTTGAAGGAGCCCTGAACTGGGAAAGAACAGCATGCAGAAGAAAGCGTCTGTGCTGTGAAGATCTGCAGCCATAAGAACACACCGAGGAGGTATGGACTTTAGCAAGCTGAGAACAGCATGATGGGACTCTAGAGAAATAGAACAACAACAAGTGGCAGCTTTAGATTTGGAGCAATCCAGCAAAGCTTGCAAATTTCTTGCTGGGCACCACCCTCTTGGTCAGGGCGAGTGGCCAGAAATGGAGGCCATTTTCCATGGGGAAAACGAAGTCATTGGCCCAGGCTCTGGGTGTCAGATGACAGGTGGCATCTGGGGCTCTAAGGACTTGCAGGGTCCTAGTTGCTGGCAGCTTTCGTTCTGGAAGGATCCAGCAGAGTTTGTAGATTCCTGGCTTGGCACTGCCCTGCCTGCCAGGCCAAGTGGCCACAAATGAAGGCCATTTTCCATGGGAAAAAGAAGTCCTTTCCCCAGGGTCTCAGGAATATGTTCAAGGTGGCGTTTGAGGCTCTAAGTACTTCCAGGGCCCTAGTTGCTGCCAGCTTTTCTTTTGGAAAAATCCAGCAACGATTGCATCATTCTAGCTAGGCTCCCACTTTCTGCCAGGGTGGGTGGCTGCCAAGGGAGGCCATTTGCCATGGGAAAAAGAAGTCCTTTCCCCAGGGTCTGGGTGTCAGATGAAAGGTGGCCTTTGGGGTTCTGAGGACTTGTAGGGTAGTACTTACTGGCTAGAGTAGAGGAAATGGATTCTATTTGAATATCTGTCTAGAGGCTTTGCCCCACAGGTCCTGGTTGTCCTTGATGGGCTGCAGCTGTGAGCATTGAAGAGAACTGGGATAAAAGGGGGCGGCGTAGCCATTCAGGGAGAGCCTTGAAGGAGCCCTGAACTGGGAAAGAACAGCATGCAGAAGAAAGCGTCTGTGCTGTGAAGATCTGCAGCCATAAGAACACACCGAGGAGGTATGGACTTTAGCAAGCTGAGAACAGCATGATGGGACTCTAGAGAAATAGAACAACAACAAGTGGCAGCTTTAGATTTGGAGCAATCCAGCAAAGCTTGCAAATTTCTTGCTGGGCACCACCCTCTTGGTCAGGGCGAGTGGCCAGAAATGGAGGCCATTTTCCATGGGGAAAACGAAGTCATTGGCCCAGGCTCTGGGTGTCAGATGACAGGTGGCATCTGGGGCTCTAAGGACTTGCAGGGTCCTAGTTGCTGGCAGCTTTCGTTCTGGAAGGATCCAGCAGAGTTTGTAGATTCCTGGCTTGGCACTGCCCTGCCTGCCAGGCCAAGTGGCCACAAATGAAGGCCATTTTCCATGGGAAAAAGAAGTCCTTTCCCCAGGGTCTCAGGAATATGTTCAAGGTGGCGTTTGAGGCTCTAAGTACTTCCAGGGCCCTAGTTGCTGCCAGCTTTTCTTTTGGAAAAATCCAGCAACGATTGCATCATTCTAGCTAGGCTCCCACTTTCTGCCAGGGTGGGTGGCTGCCAAGGGAGGCCATTTGCCATGGGAAAAAGAAGTCCTTTCCCCAGGGTCTGGGTGTCAGATGAAAGGTGGCCTTTGGGGTTCTGAGGACTTGTAGGGTAGTACTTACTGGCTAGAGTAGAGGAAATGGATTCTATTTGAATATCTGTCTAGAGGCTTTGCCCCACAGGTCCTGGTTGTCCTTGATGGGCTGCAGCTGTGAGCATTGAAGAGAACTGGGATAAAAGGGGGCGGCGTAGCCATTCAGGGAGAGCCTTGAAGGAGCCCTGAACTGGGAAAGAACAGCATGCAGAAGAAAGCGTCTGTGCTGTGAAGATCTGCAGCCATAAGAACACACCGAGGAGGTATGGACTTTAGCAATCTGAGAACAGCATGATGGGACTCTAGAGAAATAGAACAACAACAAGTGGCAGCTTTCGATTTGGAGCAATCCAGCAAAGCTTGCAAATTTCTTGCTGGGCACCACCCTCTTGGTCAGGGCGAGTGGCCAGAAATGGAGGCCATTTTCCATGGGGAAAACGAAGTCATTGGCCCAGGCTCTGGGTGTCAGATGACAGGTGGCATCTGGGGCTCTAAGGACTTGCAGGGTCCTAGTTGCTGGCAGCTTTCGTTCTGGAAGGATCCAGCAGAGTTTGTAGATTCCTGGCTTGGCACTGCCCTGCCTGCCAGGCCAAGTGGCCACAAATGAAGGCCATTTTCCATGGGAAAAAGAAGTCCTTTCCCCAGGGTCTCAGGAATATGTTCAAGGTGGCGTTTGAGGCTCTAAGTACTTCCAGGGCCCTAGTTGCTGCCAGCTTTTCTTTTGGAAAAATCCAGCAACGATTGCATCATTCTAGCTAGGCTCCCACTTTCTGCCAGGGTGGGTGGCTGCCAAGGGAGGCCATTTGCCATGGGAAAAAGAAGTCCTTTCCCCAGGGTCTGGGTGTCAGATGAAAGGTGGCCTTTGGGGTTCTGAGGACTTGTAGGGTAGTACTTACTGGCTAGAGTAGAGGAAATGGATTCTATTTGAATATCTGTCTAGAGGCTT
Organism: Agelaius phoeniceus; assembly: GCF_051311805.1. NCBI lineage: Eukaryota > Metazoa > Chordata > Aves > Passeriformes > Icteridae > Agelaius > Agelaius phoeniceus. The sequence goes on along the minus strand of NW_027509894.1, from coordinate 113,017 downwards.
TGCCCCACAGGTCCTGGTTGTCCTTGATGGGCTGCAGCTGTGAGCATTGAAGAGAACTGGGATAAAAGGGGGCGGCGTAGCCATTCAGGGAGAGCCTTGAAGGAGCCCTGAACTGGGAAAGAACAGCATGCAGAAGAAAGCGTCTGTGCTGTGAAGATCTGCAGCCATAAGAACACACCGAGGAGGTATGGACTTTAGCAATCTGAGAACAGCATGATGGGACTCTAGAGAAATAGAACAACAACAAGTGGCAGCTTTCGATTTGGAGCAATCCAGCAAAGCTTGCAAATTTCTTGCTGGGCACCACCCTCTTGGTCAGGGCGAGTGGCCAGAAATGGAGGCCATTTTCCATGGGGAAAACGAAGTCATTGGCCCAGGCTCTGGGTGTCAGATGACAGGTGGCATCTGGGGCTCTAAGGACTTGCAGGGTCCTAGTTGCTGGCAGCTTTCGTTCTGGAAGGATCCAGCAGAGTTTGTAGATTCCTGGCTTGGCACTGCCCTGCCTGCCAGGCCAAGTGGCCACAAATGAAGGCCATTTTCCATGGGAAAAAGAAGTCCTTTCCCCAGGGTCTCAGGAATATGTTCAAGGTGGCGTTTGAGGCTCTAAGTACTTCCAGGGCCCTAGTTGCTGCCAGCTTTTCTTTTGGAAAAATCCAGCAACGATTGCATCATTCTAGCTAGGCTCCCACTTTCTGCCAGGGTGGGTGGCTGCCAAGGGAGGCCATTTGCCATGGGAAAAAGAAGTCCTTTCCCCAGGGTCTGGGTGTCAGATGAAAGGTGGCCTTTGGGGTTCTGAGGACTTGTAGGGTAGTACTTACTGGCTAGAGTAGAGGAAATGGATTCTATTTGAATATCTGTCTAGAGGCTTTGCCCCACAGGTCCTGGTTGTCCTTGATGGGCTGCAGCTGTGAGCATTGAAGAGAACTGGGATAAAAGGGGGCGGCGTAGCCATTCAGGGAGAGCCTTGAAGGAGCCCTGAACTGGGAAAGAACAGCATGCAGAAGAAAGCGTCTGTGCTGTGAAGATCTGCAGCCATAAGAACACACCGAGGAGGTATGGACTTTAGCAAGCTGAGAACAGCATGATGGGACTCTAGAGAAATAGAACAACAACAAGTGGCAGCTTTAGATTTGGAGCAATCCAGCAAAGCTTGCAAATTTCTTGCTGGGCACCACCCTCTTGGTCAGGGCGAGTGGCCAGAAATGGAGGCCATTTTCCATGGGGAAAACGAAGTCATTGGCCCAGGCTCTGGGTGTCAGATGACAGGTGGCATCTGGGGCTCTAAGGACTTGCAGGGTCCTAGTTGCTGGCAGCTTTCGTTCTGGAAGGATCCAGCACAGTTTGTAGATTCCTGGCTTGGCACTGCCCTGCCTGCCAGGCCAAGTGGCCACAAATGAAGGCCATTTTCCATGGGAAAAAGAAGTCCTTTCCCCAGGGTCTCAGGAATATGTTCAAGGTGGCGTTTGAGGCTCTAAGTACTTCCAGGGCCCTAGTTGCTGCCAGCTTTTCTTTTGGAAAAATCCAGCAACGATTGCATCATTCTAGCTAGGCTCCCACTTTCTGCCAGGGTGGGTGGCTGCCAAGGGAGGCCATTTGCCATGGGAAAAAGAAGTCCTTTCCCCAGGGTCTGGGTGTCAGATGAAAGGTGGCCTTTGGGGTTCTGAGGACTTGTAGGGTAGTACTTACTGGCTAGAGTAGAGGAAATGGATTCTATTTGAATATCTGTCTAGAGGCTTTGCCCCACAGGTCCTGGTTGTCCTTGATGGGCTGCAGCTGTGAGCATTGAAGAGAACTGCGATAAAAGGGGGCGGCGTAGCCATTCAGGGAGAGCCTTGAAGGAGCCCTGAACTGGGAAAGAACAGCATGCAGAAGAAAGCGTCTGTGCTGTGAAGATCTGCAGCCATAAGAACACACCGAGGAGGTATGGACTTTAGCAATCTGAGAACAGCATGATGGGACTCTAGAGAAATAGAACAACAACAAGTGGCAGCTTTCGATTTGGAGCAATCCAGCAAAGCTTGCAAATTTCTTGCTGGGCACCACCCTCTTGGTCAGGGCGAGTGGCCAGAAATGGAGGCCATTTTCCATGGGGAAAACGAAGTCATTGGCCCAGGCTCTGGGTGTCAGATGACAGGTGGCATCTGGGGCTCTAAGGACTTGCAGGGTCCTAGTTGCTGGCAGCTTTCGTTCTGGAAGGATCCAGCAGAGTTTGTAGATTCCTGGCTTGGCACTGCCCTGCCTGCCAGGCCAAGTGGCCACAAATGAAGGCCATTTTCCATGGGAAAAAGAAGTCCTTTCCCCAGGGTCTCAGGAATATGTTCAAGGTGGCGTTTGAGGCTCTAAGTACTTCCAGGGCCCTAGTTGCTGCCAGCTTTTCTTTTGGAAAAATCCAGCAACGATTGCATCATTCTAGCTAGGCTCCCACTTTCTGCCAGGGTGGGTGGCTGCCAAGGGAGGCCATTTGCCATGGGAAAAAGAAGTCCTTTCCCCAGGGTCTGGGTGTCAGATGAAAGGTGGCCTTTGGGGTTCTGAGGACTTGTAGGGTAGTACTTACTGGCTAGAGTAGAGGAAATGGATTCTATTTGAATATCTGTCTAGAGGCTTTGCCCCACAGGTCCTGGTTGTCCTTGATGGGCTGCAGCTGTGAGCATTGAAGAGAACTGGGATAAAAGGGGGCGGCGTAGCCATTCAGGGAGAGCCTTGAAGGAGCCCTGAACTGGGAAAGAACAGCATGCAGAAGAAAGCGTCTGTGCTGTGAAGATCTGCAGCCATAAGAACACACCGAGGAGGTATGGACTTTAGCAAGCTGAGAACAGCATGATGGGACTCTAGAGAAATAGAACAACAACAAGTGGCAGCTTTCGATTTGGAGCAATCCAGCAAAGCTTGCAAATTTCTTGCTGGGCACCACCCTCTTGGTCAGGGCGAGTGGCCAGAAATGGAGGCCATTTTCCATGGGGAAAACGAAGTCATTGGCCCAGGCTCTGGGTGTCAGATGACAGGTGGCATCTGGGGCTCTAAGGACTTGCAGGGTCCTAGTTGCTGGCAGCTTTCGTTCTGGAAGGATCCAGCAGAGTTTGTAGATTCCTGGCTTGGCACTGCCCTGCCTGCCAGGCCAAGTGGCCACAAATGAAGGCCATTTTCCATGGGAAAAAGAAGTCCTTTCCCCAGGGTCTCAGGAATATGTTCAAGGTGGCGTTTGAGGCTCTAAGTACTTCCAGGGCCCTAGTTGCTGCCAGCTTTTCTTTTGGAAAAATCCAGCAACGATTGCATCATTCTAGCTAGGCTCCCACTTTCTGCCAGGGTGGGTGGCTGCCAAGGGAGGCCATTTGCCATGGGAAAAAGAAGTCCTTTCCCCAGGGTCTGGGTGTCAGATGAAAGGTGGCCTTTGGGGTTCTGAGGACTTGTAGGGTAGTACTTACTGGCTAGAGTAGAGGAAATGGATTCTATTTGAATATCTGTCTAGAGGCTTTGCCCCACAGGTCCTGGTTGTCCTTGATGGGCTGCAGCTGTGAGCATTGAAGAGAACTGGGATAAAAGGGGGCGGCGTAGCCATTCAGGGAGAGCCTTGAAGGAGCCCTGAACTGGGAAAGAACAGCATGCAGAAGAAAGCGTCTGTGCTGTGAAGATCTGCAGCCATAAGAACACACCGAGGAGGTATGGACTTTAGCAATCTGAGAACAGCATGATGGGACTCTAGAGAAATAGAACAACAACAAGTGGCAGCTTTCGATTTGGAGCAATCCAGCAAAGCTTGCAAATTTCTTGCTGGGCACCACCCTCTTGGTCAGGGCGAGTGGCCAGAAATGGAGGCCATTTTCCATGGGGAAAACGAAGTCATTGGCCCAGGCTCTGGGTGTCAGATGACAGGTGGCATCTGGGGCTCTAAGGACTTGCAGGGTCCTAGTTGCTGGCAGCTTTCGTTCTGGAAGGATCCAGCAGAGTTTGTAGATTCCTGGCTTGGCACTGCCCTGCCTGCCAGGCCAAGTGGCCACAAATGAAGGCCATTTTCCATGGGAAAAAGAAGTCCTTTCCCCAGGGTCTCAGGAATATGTTCAAGGTGGCGTTTGAGGCTCTAAGTACTTCCAGGGCCCTAGTTGCTGCCAGCTTTTCTTTTGGAAAAATCCAGCAACGATTGCATCATTCTAGCTAGGCTCCCACTTTCTGCCAGGGTGGGTGGCTGCCAAGGGAGGCCATTTGCCATGGGAAAAAGAAGTCCTTTCCCCAGGGTCTGGGTGTCAGATGAAAGGTGGCCTTTGGGGTTCTGAGGACTTGTAGGGTAGTACTTACTGGCTAGAGTAGAGGAAATGGATTCTATTTGAATATCTGTCTAGAGGCTTTGCCCCACAGGTCCTGGTTGTCCTTGATGGGCTGCAGCTGTGAGCATTGAAGAGAACTGGGATAAAAGGGGGCGGCGTAGCCATTCAGGGAGAGCCTTGAAGGAGCCCTGAACTGGGAAAGAACAGCATGCAGAAGAAAGCGTCTGTGCTGTGAAGATCTGCAGCCATAAGAACACACCGAGGAGGTATGGACTTTAGCAAGCTGAGAACAGCATGATGGGACTCTAGAGAAATAGAACAACAACAAGTGGCAGCTTTCGATTTGGAGCAATCCAGCAAAGCTTGCAAATTTCTTGCTGGGCACCACCCTCTTGGTCAGGGCGAGTGGCCAGAAATGGAGGCCATTTTCCATGGGGAAAACGAAGTCATTGGCCCAGGCTCTGGGTGTCAGATGACTGGTGGCATCTGGGGCTCTAAGGACTTGCAGGGTCCTAGTTGCTGGCAGCTTTCGTTCTGGAAGGATCCAGCAGAGTTTGTAGATTCCTGGCTTGGCACTGCCCTGCCTGCCAGGCCAAGTGGCCACAAATGAAGGCCATTTTCCATGGGAAAAACGAAGTCCTTTCCCCAGGGTCTCAGGAATATGTTCAAGGTGGCGTTTGAGGCTCTAAGTACTTCCAGGGCCCTAGTTGCTGCCAGCTTTTCTTTTGGAAAAATCCAGCAACGATTGCATCATTCTAGCTAGGCTCCCACTTTCTGCCAGGGTGGGTGGCTGCCAAGGGAGGCCATTTGCCATGGGAAAAAGAAGTCCTTTCCCCAGGGTCTGGGTGTCAGATGAAAGGTGGCCTTTGGGGTTCTGAGGACTTGTAGGGTAGTACTTACTGGCTAGAGTAGAGGAAATGGATTCTATTTGAATATCTGTCTAGAGGCTTTGCCCCACAGGTCCTGGTTGTCCTTGATGGGCTGCAGCTGTGAGCATTGAAGAGAACTGGGATAAAAGGGGGCGGCGTAGCCATTCAGGGAGAGCCTTGAAGGAGCCCTGAACTGGGAAAGAACAGCATGCAGAAGAAAGCGTCTGTGCTGTGAAGATCTGCAGCCATAAGAACACACCGAGGAGGTATGGACTTTAGCAAGCTGAGAACAGCATGATGGGACTCTAGAGAAATAGAACAACAACAAGTGGCAGCTTTCGATTTGGAGCAATCCAGCAAAGCTTGCAAATTTCTTGCTGGGCACCACCCTCTTGGTCAGGGCGAGTGGCCAGAAATGGAGGCCATTTTCCATGGGGAAAACGAAGTCATTGGCCCAGGCTCTGGGTGTCAGATGACAGGTGGCATCTGGGGCTCTAAGGACTTGCAGGGTCCTAGTTGCTGGCAGCTTTCGTTCTGGAAGGATCCAGCAGAGTTTGTAGATTCCTGGCTTGGCACTGCCCTGCCTGCCAGGCCAAGTGGCCACAAATGAAGGCCATTTTCCATGGGAAAAAGAAGTCCTTTCCCCAGGGTCTCAGGAATATGTTCAAGGTGGCGTTTGAGGCTCTAAGTACTTCCAGGGCCCTAGTTGCTGCCAGCTTTTCTTTTGGAAAAATCCAGCAACGATTGCATCATTCTAGCTAGGCTCCCACTTTCTGCCAGGGTGGGTGGCTGCCAAGGGAGGCCATTTGCCATGGGAAAAAGAAGTCCTTTCCCCAGGGTCTGGGTGTCAGATGAAAGGTGGCCTTTGGGGTTCTGAGGACTTGTAGGGTAGTACTTACTGGCTAGAGTAGAGGAAATGGATTCTATTTGAATATCTGTCTAGAGGCTTTGCCCCACAGGTCCTGGTTGTCCTTGATGGGCTGCAGCTGTGAGCATTGAAGAGAACTGGGATAAAAGGGGGCGGCGTAGCCATTCAGGGAGAGCCTTGAAGGAGCCCTGAACTGGGAAAGAACAGCATGCAGAAGAAAGCGTCTGTGCTGTGAAGATCTGCAGCCATAAGAACACACCGAGGAGGTATGGACTTTAGCAAGCTGAGAACAGCATGATGGGACTCTAGAGAAATAGAACAACAACAAGTGGCAGCTTTCGATTTGGAGCAATCCAGCAAAGCTTGCAAATTTCTTGCTGGGCACCACCCTCTTGGTCAGGGCGAGTGGCCAGAAATGGAGGCCATTTTCCATGGGGAAAACGAAGTCATTGGCCCAGGCTCTGGGTGTCAGATGACAGGTGGCATCTGGGGCTCTAAGGACTTGCAGGGTCCTAGTTGCTGGCAGCTTTCGTTCTGGAAGGATCCAGCAGAGTTTGTAGATTCCTGGCTTGGCACTGCCCTGCCTGCCAGGCCAAGTGGCCACAAATGAAGGCCATTTGCCATGGGAAAAAGAAGTCCTTTCCCCAGGGTCTCAGGAATATGTTCAAGGTGGCGTTTGAGGCTCTAAGTACTTCCAGGGCCCTAGTTGCTGCCAGCTTTTCTTTTGGAAAAATCCAGCAACGATTGCATCATTCTAGCTAGGCTCCCACTTTCTGCCAGGGTGGGTGGCTGCCAAGGGAGGCCATTTGCCATGGGAAAAAGAAGTCCTTTCCCCAGGGTCTGGGTGTCAGATGAAAGGTGGCCTTTGGGGTTCTGAGGACTTGTAGGGTAGTACTTACTGGCTAGAGTAGAGGAAATGGATTCTATTTGAATATCTGTCTAGAGGCTTTGCCCCACAGGTCCTGGTTGTCCTTGATGGGCTGCAGCTGTGAGCATTGAAGAGAACTGGGATAAAAGGGGGCGGCGTAGCCATTCAGGGAGAGCCTTGAAGGAGCCCTGAACTGGGAAAGAACAGCATGCAGAAGAAAGCGTCTGTGCTGTGAAGATCTGCAGCCATAAGAACACACCGAGGAGGTATGGACTTTAGCAATCTGAGAACAGCATGATGGGACTCTAGAGAAATAGAACAACAACAAGTGGCAGCTTTCGATTTGGAGCAATCCAGCAAAGCTTGCAAATTTCTTGCTGGGCACCACCCTCTTGGTCAGGGCGAGTGGCCAGAAATGGAGGCCATTTTCCATGGGGAAAACGAAGTCATTGGCCCAGGCTCTGGGTGTCAGATGACAGGTGGCATCTGGGGCTCTAAGGACTTGCAGGGTCCTAGTTGCTGGCAGCTTTCGTTCTGGAAGGATCCAGCAGAGTTTGTAGATTCCTGGCTTGGCACTGCCCTGCCTGCCAGGCCAAGTGGCCACAAATGAAGGCCATTTGCCATGGGAAAAAGAAGTCCTTTCCCCAGGGTCTCAGGAATATGTTCAAGGTGGCGTTTGAGGCTCTAAGTACTTCCAGGGCCCTAGTTGCTGCCAGCTTTTCTTTTGGAAAAATCCAGCAACGATTGCATCATTCTAGCTAGGCTCCCACTTTCTGCCAGGGTGGGTGGCTGCCAAGGGAGGCCATTTGCCATGGGAAAAAGAAGTCCTTTCCCCAGGGTCTGGGTGTCAGATGAAAGGTGGCCTTTGGGGTTCTGAGGACTTGTAGGGTAGTACTTACTGGCTAGAGTAGAGGAAATGGATTCTATTTGAATATCTGTCTAGAGGCTTTGCCCCACAGGTCCTGGTTGTCCTTGATGGGCTGCAGCTGTGAGCATTGAAGAGAACTGGGATAAAAGGGGGCGGCGTAGCCATTCAGGGAGAGCCTTGAAGGAGCCCTGAACTGGGAAAGAACAGCATGCAGAAGAAAGCGTCTGTGCTGTGAAGATCTGCAGCCATAAGAACACACCGAGGAGGTATGGACTTTAGCAATCTGAGAACAGCATGATGGGACTCTAGAGAAATAGAACAACAACAAGTGGCAGCTTTCGATTTGGAGCAATCCAGCAAAGCTTGCAAATTTCTTGCTGGGCACCACCCTCTTGGTCAGGGCGAGTGGCCAGAAATGGAGGCCATTTTCCATGGGGAAAACGAAGTCATTGGCCCAGGCTCTGGGTGTCAGATGACAGGTGGCATCTGGGGCTCTAAGGACTTGCAGGGTCCTAGTTGCTGGCAGCTTTCGTTCTGGAAGGATCCAGCAGAGTTTGTAGATTCCTGGCTTGGCACTGCCCTGCCTGCCAGGCCAAGTGGCCACAAATGAAGGCCATTTTCCATGGGAAAAACGAAGTCCTTTCCCCAGGGTCTCAGGAATATGTTCAAGGTGGCGTTTGAGGCTCTAAGTACTTCCAGGGCCCTAGTTGCTGCCAGCTTTTCTTTTGGAAAAATCCAGCAACGATTGCATCATTCTAGCTAGGCTCCCACTTTCTGCCAGGGTGGGTGGCTGCCAAGGGAGGCCATTTGCCATGGGAAAAAGAAGTCCTTTCCCCAGGGTCTGGGTGTCAGATGAAAGGTGGCCTTTGGGGTTCTGAGGACTTGTAGGGTAGTACTTACTGGCTAGAGTAGAGGAAATGGATTCTATTTGAATATCTGTCTAGAGGCTTTGCCCCACAGGTCCTGGTTGTCCTTGATGGGCTGCAGCTGTGAGCATTGAAGAGAACTGGGATAAAAGGGGGCGGCGTAGCCATTCAGGGAGAGCCTTGAAGGAGCCCTGAACTGGGAAAGAACAGCATGCAGAAGAAAGCGTCTGTGCTGTGAAGATCTGCAGCCATAAGAACACACCGAGGAGGTATGGACTTTAGCAATCTGAGAACAGCATGATGGGACTCTAGAGAAATAGAACAACAACAAGTGGCAGCTTTCGATTTGGAGCAATCCAGCAAAGCTTGCAAATTTCTTGCTGGGCACCACCCTCTTGGTCAGGGCGAGTGGCCAGAAATGGAGGCCATTTTCCATGGGGAAAACGAAGTCATTGGCCCAGGCTCTGGGTGTCAGATGACAGGTGGCATCTGGGGCTCTAAGGACTTGCAGGGTCCTAGTTGCTGGCAGCTTTCGTTCTGGAAGGATCCAGCAGAGTTTGTAGATTCCTGGCTTGGCACTGCCCTGCCTGCCAGGCCAAGTGGCCACAAATGAAGGCCATTTTCCATGGGAAAAACGAAGTCCTTTCCCCAGGGTCTCAGGAATATGTTCAAGGTGGCGTTTGAGGCTCTAAGTACTTCCAGGGCCCTAGTTGCTGCCAGCTTTTCTTTTGGAAAAATCCAGCAACGATTGCATCATTCTAGCTAGGCTCCCACTTTCTGCCAGGGTGGGTGGCTGCCAAGGGAGGCCATTTGCCATGGGAAAAAGAAGTCCTTTCCCCAGGGTCTGGGTGTCAGATGAAAGGTGGCCTTTGGGGTTCTGAGGACTTGTAGGGTAGTACTTACTGGCTAGAGTAGAGGAAATGGATTCTATTTGAATATCTGTCTAGAGGCTTTGCCCCACAGGTCCTGGTTGTCCTTGATGGGCTGCAGCTGTGAGCATTGAAGAGAACTGGGATAAAAGGGGGCGGCGTAGCCATTCAGGGAGAGCCTTGAAGGAGCCCTGAACTGGGAAAGAACAGCATGCAGAAGAAAGCGTCTGTGCTGTGAAGATCTGCAGCCATAAGAACACACCGAGGAGGTATGGACTTTAGCAAGCTGAGAACAGCATGATGGGACTCTAGAGAAATAGAACAACAACAAGTGGCAGCTTTCGATTTGGAGCAATCCAGCAAAGCTTGCAAATTTCTTGCTGGGCACCACCCTCTTGGTCAGGGCGAGTGGCCAGAAATGGAGGCCATTTTCCATGGGGAAAACGAAGTCATTGGCCCAGGCTCTGGGTGTCAGATGACAGGTGGCATCTGGGGCTCTAAGGACTTACAGGGTCCTAGTTGCTGGCAGCTTTCGTTCTGGAAGGATCCAGCAGAGTTTGTAGATTCCTGGCTTGGCACTGCCCTGCCTGCCAGGCCAAGTGGCCACAAATGAAGGCCATTTTCCATGGGAAAAAGAAGTCCTTTCCCCAGGGTCTCAGGAATATGTTCAAGGTGGCGTTTGAGGCTCTAAGTACTTCCAGGGCCCTAGTTGCTGCCAGCTTTTCTTTTGGAAAAATCCAGCAACGATTGCATCATTCTAGCTAGGCTCCCACTTTCTGCCAGGGTGGGTGGCTGCCAAGGGAGGCCATTTGCCATGGGAAAAAGAAGTCCTTTCCCCAGGGTCTGGGTGTCAGATGAAAGGTGGCCTTTGGGGTTCTGAGGACTTGTAGGGTAGTACTTACTGGCTAGAGTAGAGGAAATGGATTCTATTTGAATATCTGTCTAGAGGCTTTGCCCCACAGGTCCTGGTTGTCCTTGATGGGCTGCAGCTGTGAGCATTGAAGAGAACTGGGATAAAAGGGGGCGGCGTAGCCATTCAGGGAGAGCCTTGAAGGAGCCCTGAACTGGGAAAGAACAGCATGCAGAAGAAAGCGTCTGTGCTGTGAAGATCTGCAGCCATAAGAACACACCGAGGAGGTATGGACTTTAGCAAGCTGAGAACAGCATGATGGGACTCTAGAGAAATAGAACAACAACAAGTGGCAGCTTTCGATTTGGAGCAATCCAGCAAAGCTTGCAAATTTCTTGCTGGGCACCACCCTCTTGGTCAGGGCGAGTGGCCAGAAATGGAGGCCATTTTCCATGGGGAAAACGAAGTCATTGGCCCAGGCTCTGGGTGTCAGATGACAGGTGGCATCTGGGGCTCTAAGGACTTGCAGGGTCCTAGTTGCTGGCAGCTTTCGTTCTGGAAGGATCCAGCAGAGTTTGTAGATTCCTGGCTTGGCACTGCCCTGCCTGCCAGGCCAAGTGGCCACAAATGAAGGCCATTTTCCATGGGAAAAAGAAGTCCTTTCCCCAGGGTCTCAGGAATATGTTCAAGGTGGCGTTTGAGGCTCTAAGTACTTCCAGGGCCCTAGTTGCTGCCAGCTTTTCTTTTGGAAAAATCCAGCAACGATTGCATCATTCTAGCTAGGCTCCCACTTTCTGCCAGGGTGGGTGGCTGCCAAGGGAGGCCATTTGCCATGGGAAAAAGAAGTCCTTTCCCCAGGGTCTGGGTGTCAGATGAAAGGTGGCCTTTGGGGTTCTGAGGACTTGTAGGGTAGTACTTACTGGCTAGAGTAGAGGAAATGGATTCTATTTGAATATCTGTCTAGAGGCTTTGCCCCACAGGTCCTGGTTGTCCTTGATGGGCTGCAGCTGTGAGCATTGAAGAGAACTGGGATAAAAGGGGGCGGCGTAGCCATTCAGGGAGAGCCTTGAAGGAGCCCTGAACTGGGAAAGAACAGCATGCAGAAGAAAGCGTCTGTGCTGTGAAGATCTGCAGCCATAAGAACACACCGAGGAGGTATGGACTTTAGCAAGCTGAGAACAGCATGATGGGACTCTAGAGAAATAGAACAACAACAAGTGGCAGCTTTCGATTTGGAGCAATCCAGCAAAGCTTGCAAATTTCTTGCTGGGCACCACCCTCTTGGTCAGGGCGAGTGGCCAGAAATGGAGGCCATTTTCCATGGGGAAAACGAAGTCATTGGCCCAGGCTCTGGGTGTCAGATGACAGGTGGCATCTGGGGCTCTAAGGACTTGCAGGGTCCTAGTTGCTGGCAGCTTTCGTTCTGGAAGGATCCAGCAGAGTTTGTAGATTCCTGGCTTGGCACTGCCCTGCCTGCCAGGCCAAGTGGCCACAAATGAAGGCCATTTGCCATGGGAAAAAGAAGTCCTTTCCCCAGGGTCTCAGGAATATGTTCAAGGTGGCGTTTGAGGCTCTAAGTACTTCCAGGGCCCTAGTTGCTGCCAGCTTTTCTTTTGGAAAAATCCAGCAACGATTGCATCATTCTAGCTAGGCTCCCACTTTCTGCCAGGGTGGGTGGCTGCCAAGGGAGGCCATTTGCCATGGGAAAAAGAAGTCCTTTCCCCAGGGTCTGGGTGTCAGATGAAAGGTGGCCTTTGGGGTTCTGAGGACTTGTAGGGTAGTACTTACTGGCTAGAGTAGAGGAAATGGATTCTATTTGAATATCTGTCTAGAGGCTTTGCCCCACAGGTCCTGGTTGTCCTTGATGGGCTGCAGCTGTGAGCATTGAAGAGAACTGGGATAAAAGGGGGCGGCGTAGCCATTCAGGGAGAGCCTTGAAGGAGCCCTGAACTGGGAAAGAACAGCATGCAGAAGAAAGCGTCTGTGCTGTGAAGATCTGCAGCCATAAGAACACACCGAGGAGGTATGGACTTTAGCAATCTGAGAACAGCATGATGGGACTCTAGAGAAATAGAACAACAACAAGTGGCAGCTTTCGATTTGGAGCAATCCAGCAAAGCTTGCAAATTTCTTGCTGGGCACCACCCTCTTGGTCAGGGCGAGTGGCCAGAAATGGAGGCCATTTTCCATGGGGAAAACGAAGTCATTGGCCCAGGCTCTGGGTGTCAGATGACAGGTGGCATCTGGGGCTCTAAGGACTTGCAGGGTCCTAGTTGCTGGCAGCTTTCGTTCTGGAAGGATCCAGCAGAGTTTGTAGATTCCTGGCTTGGCACTGCCCTGCCTGCCAGGCCAAGTGGCCACAAATGAAGGCCATTTTCCATGGGAAAAACGAAGTCCTTTCCCCAGGGTCTCAGGAATATGTTCAAGGTGGCGTTTGAGGCTCTAAGTACTTCCAGGGCCCTAGTTGCTGCCAGCTTTTCTTTTGGAAAAATCCAGCAACGATTGCATCATTCTAGCTAGGCTCCCACTTTCTGCCAGGGTGGGTGGCTGCCAAGGGAGGCCATTTGCCATGGGAAAAAGAAGTCCTTTCCCCAGGGTCTGGGTGTCAGATGAAAGGTGGCCTTTGGGGTTCTGAGGACTTGTAGGGTAGTACTTACTGGCTAGAGTAGAGGAAATGGATTCTATTTGAATATCTGTCTAGAGGCTTTGCCCCACAGGTCCTGGTTGTCCTTGATGGGCTGCAGCTGTGAGCATTGAAGAGAACTGGGATAAAAGGGGGCGGCGTAGCCATTCAGGGAGAGCCTTGAAGGAGCCCTGAACTGGGAAAGAACAGCATGCAGAAGAAAGCGTCTGTGCTGTGAAGATCTGCAGCCATAAGAACACACCGAGGAGGTATGGACTTTAGCAAGCTGAGAACAGCATGATGGGACTCTAGAGAAATAGAACAACAACAAGTGGCAGCTTTCGATTTGGAGCAATCCAGCAAAGCTTGCAAATTTCTTGCTGGGCACCACCCTCTTGGTCAGGGCGAGTGGCCAGAAATGGAGGCCATTTTCCATGGGGAAAACGAAGTCATTGGCCCAGGCTCTGGGTGTCAGATGACAGGTGGCATCTGGGGCTCTAAGGACTTGCAGGGTCCTAGTTGCTGGCAGCTTTCGTTCTGGAAGGATCCAGCAGAGTTTGTAGATTCCTGGCTTGGCACTGCCCTGCCTGCCAGGCCAAGTGGCCACAAATGAAGGCCATTTTCCATGGGAAAAAGAAGTCCTTTCCCCAGGGTCTCAGGAATATGTTCAAGGTGGCGTTTGAGGCTCTAAGTACTTCCAGGGCCCTAGTTGCTGCCAGCTTTTCTTTTGGAAAAATCCAGCAACGATTGCATCATTCTAGCTAGGCTCCCACTTTCTGCCAGGGTGGGTGGCTGCCAAGGGAGGCCATTTGCCATGGGAAAAAGAAGTCCTTTCCCCAGGGTCTGGGTGTCAGATGAAAGGTGGCCTTTGGGGTTCTGAGGACTTGTAGGGTAGTACTTACTGGCTAGAGTAGAGGAAATGGATTCTATTTGAATATCTGTCTAGAGGCTTTGCCCCACAGGTCCTGGTTGTCCTTGATGGGCTGCAGCTGTGAGCATTGAAGAGAACTGGGATAAAAGGGGGCGGCGTAGCCATTCAGGGAGAGCCTTGAAGGAGCCCTGAACTGGGAAAGAACAGCATGCAGAAGAAAGCGTCTGTGCTGTGAAGATCTGCAGCCATAAGAACACACCGAGGAGGTATGGACTTTAGCAATCTGAGAACAGCATGATGGGACTCTAGAGAAATAGAACAACAACAAGTGGCAGCTTTCGATTTGGAGCAATCCAGCAAAGCTTGCAAATTTCTTGCTGGGCACCACCCTCTTGGTCAGGGCGAGTGGCCAGAAATGGAGGCCATTTTCCATGGGGAAAACGAAGTCATTGGCCCAGGCTCTGGGTGTCAGATGACAGGTGGCATCTGGGGCTCTAAGGACTTGCAGGGTCCTAGTTGCTGGCAGCTTTCGTTCTGGAAGGATCCAGCAGAGTTTGTAGATTCCTGGCTTGGCACTGCCCTGCCTGCCAGGCCAAGTGGCCACAAATGAAGGCCATTTTCCATGGGAAAAAGAAGTCCTTTCCCCAGGGTCTCAGGAATATGTTCAAGGTGGCGTTTGAGGCTCTAAGTACTTCCAGGGCCCTAGTTGCTGCCAGCTTTTCTTTTGGAAAAATCCAGCAACGATTGCATCATTCTAGCTAGGCTCCCACTTTCTGCCAGGGTGGGTGGCTGCCAAGGGAGGCCATTTGCCATGGGAAAAAGAAGTCCTTTCCCCAGGGTCTGGGTGTCAGATGAAAGGTGGCCTTTGGGGTTCTGAGGACTTGTAGGGTAGTACTTACTGGCTAGAGTAGAGGAAATGGATTCTATTTGAATATCTGTCTAGAGGCTTTGCCCCACAGGTCCTGGTTGTCCTTGATGGGCTGCAGCTGTGAGCATTGAAGAGAACTGGGATAAAAGGGGGCGGCGTAGCCATTCAGGGAGAGCCTTGAAGGAGCCCTGAACTGGGAAAGAACAGCATGCAGAAGAAAGCGTCTGTGCTGTGAAGATCTGCAGCCATAAGAACACACCGAGGAGGTATGGACTTTAGCAAGCTGAGAACAGCATGATGGGACTCTAGAGAAATAGAACAACAACAAGTGGCAGCTTTCGATTTGGAGCAATCCAGCAAAGCTTGCAAATTTCTTGCTGGGCACCACCCTCTTGGTCAGGGCGAGTGGCCAGAAATGGAGGCCATTTTCCATGGGGAAAACGAAGTCATTGGCCCAGGCTCTGGGTGTCAGATGACTGGTGGCATCTGGGGCTCTAAGGACTTGCAGGGTCCTAGTTGCTGGCAGCTTTCGTTCTGGAAGGATCCAGCAGAGTTTGTAGATTCCTGGCTTGGCACTGCCCTGCCTGCCAGGCCAAGTGGCCACAAATGAAGGCCATTTTCCATGGGAAAAACGAAGTCCTTTCCCCAGGGTCTCAGGAATATGTTCAAGGTGGCGTTTGAGGCTCTAAGTACTTCCAGGGCCCTAGTTGCTGCCAGCTTTTCTTTTGGAAAAATCCAGCAACGATTGCATCATTCTAGCTAGGCTCCCACTTTCTGCCAGGGTGGGTGGCTGCCAAGGGAGGCCATTTGCCATGGGAAAAAGAAGTCCTTTCCCCAGGGTCTGGGTGTCAGATGAAAGGTGGCCTTTGGGGTTCTGAGGACTTGTAGGGTAGTACTTACTGGCTAGAGTAGAGGAAATGGATTCTATTTGAATATCTGTCTAGAGGCTTTGCCCCACAGGTCCTGGTTGTCCTTGATGGGCTGCAGCTGTGAGCATTGAAGAGAACTGGGATAAAAGGGGGCGGCGTAGCCATTCAGGGAGAGCCTTGAAGGAGCCCTGAACTGGGAAAGAACAGCATGCAGAAGAAAGCGTCTGTGCTGTGAAGATCTGCAGCCATAAGAACACACCGAGGAGGTATGGACTTTAGCAAGCTGAGAACAGCATGATGGGACTCTAGAGAAATAGAACAACAACAAGTGGCAGCTTTCGATTTGGAGCAATCCAGCAAAGCTTGCAAATTTCTTGCTGGGCACCACCCTCTTGGTCAGGGCGAGTGGCCAGAAATGGAGGCCATTTTCCATGGGGAAAACGAAGTCATTGGCCCAGGCTCTGGGTGTCAGATGACAGGTGGCATCTGGGGCTCTAAGGACTTGCAGGGTCCTAGTTGCTGGCAGCTTTCGTTCTGGAAGGATCCAGCAGAGTTTGTAGATTCCTGGCTTGGCACTGCCCTGCCTGCCAGGCCAAGTGGCCACAAATGAAGGCCATTTTCCATGGGAAAAAGAAGTCCTTTCCCCAGGGTCTCAGGAATATGTTCAAGGTGGCGTTTGAGGCTCTAAGTACTTCCAGGGCCCTAGTTGCTGCCAGCTTTTCTTTTGGAAAAATCCAGCAACGATTGCATCATTCTAGCTAGGCTCCCACTTTCTGCCAGGGTGGGTGGCTGCCAAGGGAGGCCATTTGCCATGGGAAAAAGAAGTCCTTTCCCCAGGGTCTGGGTGTCAGATGAAAGGTGGCCTTTGGGGTTCTGAGGACTTGTAGGGTAGTACTTACTGGCTAGAGTAGAGGAAATGGATTCTATTTGAATATCTGTCTAGAGGCTTTGCCCCACAGGTCCTGGTTGTCCTTGATGGGCTGCAGCTGTGAGCATTGAAGAGAACTGGGATAAAAGGGGGCGGCGTAGCCATTCAGGGAGAGCCTTGAAGGAGCCCTGAACTGGGAAAGAACAGCATGCAGAAGAAAGCGTCTGTGCTGTGAAGATCTGCAGCCATAAGAACACACCGAGGAGGTATGGACTTTAGCAAGCTGAGAACAGCATGATGGGACTCTAGAGAAATAGAACAACAACAAGTGGCAGCTTTCGATTTGGAGCAATCCAGCAAAGCTTGCAAATTTCTTGCTGGGCACCACCCTCTTGGTCAGGGCGAGTGGCCAGAAATGGAGGCCATTTTCCATGGGGAAAACGAAGTCATTGGCCCAGGCTCTGGGTGTCAGATGACAGGTGGCATCTGGGGCTCTAAGGACTTGCAGGGTCCTAGTTGCTGGCAGCTTTCGTTCTGGAAGGATCCAGCAGAGTTTGTAGATTCCTGGCTTGGCACTGCCCTGCCTGCCAGGCCAAGTGGCCACAAATGAAGGCCATTTGCCATGGGAAAAAGAAGTCCTTTCCCCAGGGTCTCAGGAATATGTTCAAGGTGGCGTTTGAGGCTCTAAGTACTTCCAGGGCCCTAGTTGCTGCCAGCTTTTCTTTTGGAAAAATCCAGCAACGATTGCATCATTCTAGCTAGGCTCCCACTTTCTGCCAGGGTGGGTGGCTGCCAAGGGAGGCCATTTGCCATGGGAAAAAGAAGTCCTTTCCCCAGGGTCTGGGTGTCAGATGAAAGGTGGCCTTTGGGGTTCTGAGGACTTGTAGGGTAGTACTTACTGGCTAGAGTAGAGGAAATGGATTCTATTTGAATATCTGTCTAGAGGCTTTGCCCCACAGGTCCTGGTTGTCCTTGATGGGCTGCAGCTGTGAGCATTGAAGAGAACTGGGATAAAAGGGGGCGGCGTAGCCATTCAGGGAGAGCCTTGAAGGAGCCCTGAACTGGGAAAGAACAGCATGCAGAAGAAAGCGTCTGTGCTGTGAAGATCTGCAGCCATAAGAACACACCGAGGAGGTATGGACTTTAGCAATCTGAGAACAGCATGATGGGACTCTAGAGAAATAGAACAACAACAAGTGGCAGCTTTCGATTTGGAGCAATCCAGCAAAGCTTGCAAATTTCTTGCTGGGCACCACCCTCTTGGTCAGGGCGAGTGGCCAGAAATGGAGGCCATTTTCCATGGGGAAAACGAAGTCATTGGCCCAGGCTCTGGGTGTCAGATGACAGGTGGCATCTGGGGCTCTAAGGACTTGCAGGGTCCTAGTTGCTGGCAGCTTTCGTTCTGGAAGGATCCAGCAGAGTTTGTAGATTCCTGGCTTGGCACTGCCCTGCCTGCCAGGCCAAGTGGCCACAAATGAAGGCCATTTGCCATGGGAAAAAGAAGTCCTTTCCCCAGGGTCTCAGGAATATGTTCAAGGTGGCGTTTGAGGCTCTAAGTACTTCCAGGGCCCTAGTTGCTGCCAGCTTTTCTTTTGGAAAAATCCAGCAACGATTGCATCATTCTAGCTAGGCTCCCACTTTCTGCCAGGGTGGGTGGCTGCCAAGGGAGGCCATTTGCCATGGGAAAAAGAAGTCCTTTCCCCAGGGTCTGGGTGTCAGATGAAAGGTGGCCTTTGGGGTTCTGAGGACTTGTAGGGTAGTACTTACTGGCTAGAGTAGAGGAAATGGATTCTATTTGAATATCTGTCTAGAGGCTTTGCCCCACAGGTCCTGGTTGTCCTTGATGGGCTGCAGCTGTGAGCATTGAAGAGAACTGGGATAAAAGGGGGCGGCGTAGCCATTCAGGGAGAGCCTTGAAGGAGCCCTGAACTGGGAAAGAACAGCATGCAGAAGAAAGCGTCTGTGCTGTGAAGATCTGCAGCCATAAGAACACACCGAGGAGGTATGGACTTTAGCAATCTGAGAACAGCATGATGGGACTCTAGAGAAATAGAACAACAACAAGTGGCAGCTTTCGATTTGGAGCAATCCAGCAAAGCTTGCAAATTTCTTGCTGGGCACCACCCTCTTGGTCAGGGCGAGTGGCCAGAAATGGAGGCCATTTTCCATGGGGAAAACGAAGTCATTGGCCCAGGCTCTGGGTGTCAGATGACAGGTGGCATCTGGGGCTCTAAGGACTTGCAGGGTCCTAGTTGCTGGCAGCTTTCGTTCTGGAAGGATCCAGCAGAGTTTGTAGATTCCTGGCTTGGCACTGCCCTGCCTGCCAGGCCAAGTGGCCACAAATGAAGGCCATTTTCCATGGGAAAAACGAAGTCCTTTCCCCAGGGTCTCAGGAATATGTTCAAGGTGGCGTTTGAGGCTCTAAGTACTTCCAGGGCCCTAGTTGCTGCCAGCTTTTCTTTTGGAAAAATCCAGCAACGATTGCATCATTCTAGCTAGGCTCCCACTTTCTGCCAGGGTGGGTGGCTGCCAAGGGAGGCCATTTGCCATGGGAAAAAGAAGTCCTTTCCCCAGGGTCTGGGTGTCAGATGAAAGGTGGCCTTTGGGGTTCTGAGGACTTGTAGGGTAGTACTTACTGGCTAGAGTAGAGGAAATGGATTCTATTTGAATATCTGTCTAGAGGCTTTGCCCCACAGGTCCTGGTTGTCCTTGATGGGCTGCAGCTGTGAGCATTGAAGAGAACTGGGATAAAAGGGGGCGGCGTAGCCATTCAGGGAGAGCCTTGAAGGAGCCCTGAACTGGGAAAGAACAGCATGCAGAAGAAAGCGTCTGTGCTGTGAAGATCTGCAGCCATAAGAACACACCGAGGAGGTATGGACTTTAGCAATCTGAGAACAGCATGATGGGACTCTAGAGAAATAGAACAACAACAAGTGGCAGCTTTCGATTTGGAGCAATCCAGCAAAGCTTGCAAATTTCTTGCTGGGCACCACCCTCTTGGTCAGGGCGAGTGGCCAGAAATGGAGGCCATTTTCCATGGGGAAAACGAAGTCATTGGCCCAGGCTCTGGGTGTCAGATGACAGGTGGCATCTGGGGCTCTAAGGACTTGCAGGGTCCTAGTTGCTGGCAGCTTTCGTTCTGGAAGGATCCAGCAGAGTTTGTAGATTCCTGGCTTGGCACTGCCCTGCCTGCCAGGCCAAGTGGCCACAAATGAAGGCCATTTTCCATGGGAAAAACGAAGTCCTTTCCCCAGGGTCTCAGGAATATGTTCAAGGTGGCGTTTGAGGCTCTAAGTACTTCCAGGGCCCTAGTTGCTGCCAGCTTTTCTTTTGGAAAAATCCAGCAACGATTGCATCATTCTAGCTAGGCTCCCACTTTCTGCCAGGGTGGGTGGCTGCCAAGGGAGGCCATTTGCCATGGGAAAAAGAAGTCCTTTCCCCAGGGTCTGGGTGTCAGATGAAAGGTGGCCTTTGGGGTTCTGAGGACTTGTAGGGTAGTACTTACTGGCTAGAGTAGAGGAAATGGATTCTATTTGAATATCTGTCTAGAGGCTTTGCCCCACAGGTCCTGGTTGTCCTTGATGGGCTGCAGCTGTGAGCATTGAAGAGAACTGGGATAAAAGGGGGCGGCGTAGCCATTCAGGGAGAGCCTTGAAGGAGCCCTGAACTGGGAAAGAACAGCATGCAGAAGAAAGCGTCTGTGCTGTGAAGATCTGCAGCCATAAGAACACACCGAGGAGGTATGGACTTTAGCAAGCTGAGAACAGCATGATGGGACTCTAGAGAAATAGAACAACAACAAGTGGCAGCTTTCGATTTGGAGCAATCCAGCAAAGCTTGCAAATTTCTTGCTGGGCACCACCCTCTTGGTCAGGGCGAGTGGCCAGAAATGGAGGCCATTTTCCATGGGGAAAACGAAGTCATTGGCCCAGGCTCTGGGTGTCAGATGACAGGTGGCATCTGGGGCTCTAAGGACTTACAGGGTCCTAGTTGCTGGCAGCTTTCGTTCTGGAAGGATCCAGCAGAGTTTGTAGATTCCTGGCTTGGCACTGCCCTGCCTGCCAGGCCAAGTGGCCACAAATGAAGGCCATTTTCCATGGGAAAAAGAAGTCCTTTCCCCAGGGTCTCAGGAATATGTTCAAGGTGGCGTTTGAGGCTCTAAGTACTTCCAGGGCCCTAGTTGCTGCCAGCTTTTCTTTTGGAAAAATCCAGCAACGATTGCATCATTCTAGCTAGGCTCCCACTTTCTGCCAGGGTGGGTGGCTGCCAAGGGAGGCCATTTGCCATGGGAAAAAGAAGTCCTTTCCCCAGGGTCTGGGTGTCAGATGAAAGGTGGCCTTTGGGGTTCTGAGGACTTGTAGGGTAGTACTTACTGGCTAGAGTAGAGGAAATGGATTCTATTTGAATATCTGTCTAGAGGCTTTGCCCCACAGGTCCTGGTTGTCCTTGATGGGCTGCAGCTGTGAGCATTGAAGAGAACTGGGATAAAAGGGGGCGGCGTAGCCATTCAGGGAGAGCCTTGAAGGAGCCCTGAACTGGGAAAGAACAGCATGCAGAAGAAAGCGTCTGTGCTGTGAAGATCTGCAGCCATAAGAACACACCGAGGAGGTATGGACTTTAGCAAGCTGAGAACAGCATGATGGGACTCTAGAGAAATAGAACAACAACAAGTGGCAGCTTTCGATTTGGAGCAATCCAGCAAAGCTTGCAAATTTCTTGCTGGGCACCACCCTCTTGGTCAGGGCGAGTGGCCAGAAATGGAGGCCATTTTCCATGGGGAAAACGAAGTCATTGGCCCAGGCTCTGGGTGTCAGATGACAGGTGGCATCTGGGGCTCTAAGGACTTGCAGGGTCCTAGTTGCTGGCAGCTTTCGTTCTGGAAGGATCCAGCAGAGTTTGTAGATTCCTGGCTTGGCACTGCCCTGCCTGCCAGGCCAAGTGGCCACAAATGAAGGCCATTTTCCATGGGAAAAAGAAGTCCTTTCCCCAGGGTCTCAGGAATATGTTCAAGGTGGCGTTTGAGGCTCTAAGTACTTCCAGGGCCCTAGTTGCTGCCAGCTTTTCTTTTGGAAAAATCCAGCAACGATTGCATCATTCTAGCTAGGCTCCCACTTTCTGCCAGGGTGGGTGGCTGCCAAGGGAGGCCATTTGCCATGGGAAAAAGAAGTCCTTTCCCCAGGGTCTGGGTGTCAGATGAAAGGTGGCCTTTGGGGTTCTGAGGACTTGTAGGGTAGTACTTACTGGCTAGAGTAGAGGAAATGGATTCTATTTGAATATCTGTCTAGAGGCTTTGCCCCACAGGTCCTGGTTGTCCTTGATGGGCTGCAGCTGTGAGCATTGAAGAGAACTGGGATAAAAGGGGGCGGCGTAGCCATTCAGGGAGAGCCTTGAAGGAGCCCTGAACTGGGAAAGAACAGCATGCAGAAGAAAGCGTCTGTGCTGTGAAGATCTGCAGCCATAAGAACACACCGAGGAGGTATGGACTTTAGCAAGCTGAGAACAGCATGATGGGACTCTAGAGAAATAGAACAACAACAAGTGGCAGCTTTCGATTTGGAGCAATCCAGCAAAGCTTGCAAATTTCTTGCTGGGCACCACCCTCTTGGTCAGGGCGAGTGGCCAGAAATGGAGGCCATTTTCCATGGGGAAAACGAAGTCATTGGCCCAGGCTCTGGGTGTCAGATGACAGGTGGCATCTGGGGCTCTAAGGACTTGCAGGGTCCTAGTTGCTGGCAGCTTTCGTTCTGGAAGGATCCAGCAGAGTTTGTAGATTCCTGGCTTGGCACTGCCCTGCCTGCCAGGCCAAGTGGCCACAAATGAAGGCCATTTGCCATGGGAAAAAGAAGTCCTTTCCCCAGGGTCTCAGGAATATGTTCAAGGTGGCGTTTGAGGCTCTAAGTACTTCCAGGGCCCTAGTTGCTGCCAGCTTTTCTTTTGGAAAAATCCAGCAACGATTGCATCATTCTAGCTAGGCTCCCACTTTCTGCCAGGGTGGGTGGCTGCCAAGGGAGGCCATTTGCCATGGGAAAAAGAAGTCCTTTCCCCAGGGTCTGGGTGTCAGATGAAAGGTGGCCTTTGGGGTTCTGAGGACTTGTAGGGTAGTACTTACTGGCTAGAGTAGAGGAAATGGATTCTATTTGAATATCTGTCTAGAGGCTTTGCCCCACAGGTCCTGGTTGTCCTTGATGGGCTGCAGCTGTGAGCATTGAAGAGAACTGGGATAAAAGGGGGCGGCGTAGCCATTCAGGGAGAGCCTTGAAGGAGCCCTGAACTGGGAAAGAACAGCATGCAGAAGAAAGCGTCTGTGCTGTGAAGATCTGCAGCCATAAGAACACACCGAGGAGGTATGGACTTTAGCAATCTGAGAACAGCATGATGGGACTCTAGAGAAATAGAACAACAACAAGTGGCAGCTTTCGATTTGGAGCAATCCAGCAAAGCTTGCAAATTTCTTGCTGGGCACCACCCTCTTGGTCAGGGCGAGTGGCCAGAAATGGAGGCCATTTTCCATGGGGAAAACGAAGTCATTGGCCCAGGCTCTGGGTGTCAGATGACAGGTGGCATCTGGGGCTCTAAGGACTTGCAGGGTCCTAGTTGCTGGCAGCTTTCGTTCTGGAAGGATCCAGCAGAGTTTGTAGATTCCTGGCTTGGCACTGCCCTGCCTGCCAGGCCAAGTGGCCACAAATGAAGGCCATTTTCCATGGGAAAAACGAAGTCCTTTCCCCAGGGTCTCAGGAATATGTTCAAGGTGGCGTTTGAGGCTCTAAGTACTTCCAGGGCCCTAGTTGCTGCCAGCTTTTCTTTTGGAAAAATCCAGCAACGATTGCATCATTCTAGCTAGGCTCCCACTTTCTGCCAGGGTGGGTGGCTGCCAAGGGAGGCCATTTGCCATGGGAAAAAGAAGTCCTTTCCCCAGGGTCTGGGTGTCAGATGAAAGGTGGCCTTTGGGGTTCTGAGGACTTGTAGGGTAGTACTTACTGGCTAGAGTAGAGGAAATGGATTCTATTTGAATATCTGTCTAGAGGCTTTGCCCCACAGGTCCTGGTTGTCCTTGATGGGCTGCAGCTGTGAGCATTGAAGAGAACTGGGATAAAAGGGGGCGGCGTAGCCATTCAGGGAGAGCCTTGAAGGAGCCCTGAACTGGGAAAGAACAGCATGCAGAAGAAAGCGTCTGTGCTGTGAAGATCTGCAGCCATAAGAACACACCGAGGAGGTATGGACTTTAGCAAGCTGAGAACAGCATGATGGGACTCTAGAGAAATAGAACAACAACAAGTGGCAGCTTTCGATTTGGAGCAATCCAGCAAAGCTTGCAAATTTCTTGCTGGGCACCACCCTCTTGGTCAGGGCGAGTGGCCAGAAATGGAGGCCATTTTCCATGGGGAAAACGAAGTCATTGGCCCAGGCTCTGGGTGTCAGATGACAGGTGGCATCTGGGGCTCTAAGGACTTGCAGGGTCCTAGTTGCTGGCAGCTTTCGTTCTGGAAGGATCCAGCAGAGTTTGTAGATTCCTGGCTTGGCACTGCCCTGCCTGCCAGGCCAAGTGGCCACAAATGAAGGCCATTTTCCATGGGAAAAAGAAGTCCTTTCCCCAGGGTCTCAGGAATATGTTCAAGGTGGCGTTTGAGGCTCTAAGTACTTCCAGGGCCCTAGTTGCTGCCAGCTTTTCTTTTGGAAAAATCCAGCAACGATTGCATCATTCTAGCTAGGCTCCCACTTTCTGCCAGGGTGGGTGGCTGCCAAGGGAGGCCATTTGCCATGGGAAAAAGAAGTCCTTTCCCCAGGGTCTGGGTGTCAGATGAAAGGTGGCCTTTGGGGTTCTGAGGACTTGTAGGGTAGTACTTACTGGCTAGAGTAGAGGAAATGGATTCTATTTGAATATCTGTCTAGAGGCTTTGCCCCACAGGTCCTGGTTGTCCTTGATGGGCTGCAGCTGTGAGCATTGAAGAGAACTGGGATAAAAGGGGGCGGCGTAGCCATTCAGGGAGAGCCTTGAAGGAGCCCTGAACTGGGAAAGAACAGCATGCAGAAGAAAGCGTCTGTGCTGTGAAGATCTGCAGCCATAAGAACACACCGAGGAGGTATGGACTTTAGCAATCTGAGAACAGCATGATGGGACTCTAGAGAAATAGAACAACAACAAGTGGCAGCTTTCGATTTGGAGCAATCCAGCAAAGCTTGCAAATTTCTTGCTGGGCACCACCCTCTTGGTCAGGGCGAGTGGCCAGAAATGGAGGCCATTTTCCATGGGGAAAACGAAGTCATTGGCCCAGGCTCTGGGTGTCAGATGACAGGTGGCATCTGGGGCTCTAAGGACTTGCAGGGTCCTAGTTGCTGGCAGCTTTCGTTCTGGAAGGATCCAGCAGAGTTTGTAGATTCCTGGCTTGGCACTGCCCTGCCTGCCAGGCCAAGTGGCCACAAATGAAGGCCATTTTCCATGGGAAAAACGAAGTCCTTTCCCCAGGGTCTCAGGAATATGTTCAAGGTGGCGTTTGAGGCTCTAAGTACTTCCAGGGCCCTAGTTGCTGCCAGCTTTTCTTTTGGAAAAATCCAGCAACGATTGCATCATTCTAGCTAGGCTCCCACTTTCTGCCAGGGTGGGTGGCTGCCAAGGGAGGCCATTTGCCATGGGAAAAAGAAGTCCTTTCCCCAGGGTCTGGGTGTCAGATGAAAGGTGGCCTTTGGGGTTCTGAGGACTTGTAGGGTAGTACTTACTGGCTAGAGTAGAGGAAATGGATTCTATTTGAATATCTGTCTAGAGGCTTTGCCCCACAGGTCCTGGTTGTCCTTGATGGGCTGCAGCTGTGAGCATTGAAGAGAACTGGGATAAAAGGGGGCGGCGTAGCCATTCAGGGAGAGCCTTGAAGGAGCCCTGAACTGGGAAAGAACAGCATGCAGAAGAAAGCGTCTGTGCTGTGAAGATCTGCAGCCATAAGAACACACCGAGGAGGTATGGACTTTAGCAAGCTGAGAACAGCATGATGGGACTCTAGAGAAATAGAACAACAACAAGTGGCAGCTTTCGATTTGGAGCAATCCAGCAAAGCTTGCAAATTTCTTGCTGGGCACCACCCTCTTGGTCAGGGCGAGTGGCCAGAAATGGAGGCCATTTTCCATGGGGAAAACGAAGTCATTGGCCCAGGCTCTGGGTGTCAGATGACAGGTGGCATCTGGGGCTCTAAGGACTTGCAGGGTCCTAGTTGCTGGCAGCTTTCGTTCTGGAAGGATCCAGCAGAGTTTGTAGATTCCTGGCTTGGCACTGCCCTGCCTGCCAGGCCAAGTGGCCACAAATGAAGGCCATTTGCCATGGGAAAAAGAAGTCCTTTCCCCAGGGTCTCAGGAATATGTTCAAGGTGGCGTTTGAGGCTCTAAGTACTTCCAGGGCCCTAGTTGCTGCCAGCTTTTCTTTTGGAAAAATCCAGCAACGATTGCATCATTCTAGCTAGGCTCCCACTTTCTGCCAGGGTGGGTGGCTGCCAAGGGAGGCCATTTGCCATGGGAAAAAGAAGTCCTTTCCCCAGGGTCTGGGTGTCAGATGAAAGGTGGCCTTTGGGGTTCTGAGGACTTGTAGGGTAGTACTTACTGGCTAGAGTAGAGGAAATGGATTCTATTTGAATATCTGTCTAGAGGCTTTGCCCCACAGGTCCTGGTTGTCCTTGATGGGCTGCAGCTGTGAGCATTGAAGAGAACTGGGATAAAAGGGGGCGGCGTAGCCATTCAGGGAGAGCCTTGAAGGAGCCCTGAACTGGGAAAGAACAGCATGCAGAAGAAAGCGTCTGTGCTGTGAAGATCTGCAGCCATAAGAACACACCGAGGAGGTATGGACTTTAGCAATCTGAGAACAGCATGATGGGACTCTAGAGAAATAGAACAACAACAAGTGGCAGCTTTCGATTTGGAGCAATCCAGCAAAGCTTGCAAATTTCTTGCTGGGCACCACCCTCTTGGTCAGGGCGAGTGGCCAGAAATGGAGGCCATTTTCCATGGGGAAAACGAAGTCATTGGCCCAGGCTCTGGGTGTCAGATGACAGGTGGCATCTGGGGCTCTAAGGACTTGCAGGGTCCTAGTTGCTGGCAGCTTTCGTTCTGGAAGGATCCAGCAGAGTTTGTAGATTCCTGGCTTGGCACTGCCCTGCCTGCCAGGCCAAGTGGCCACAAATGAAGGCCATTTTCCATGGGAAAAACGAAGTCCTTTCCCCAGGGTCTCAGGAATATGTTCAAGGTGGCGTTTGAGGCTCTAAGTACTTCCAGGGCCCTAGTTGCTGCCAGCTTTTCTTTTGGAAAAATCCAGCAACGATTGCATCATTCTAGCTAGGCTCCCACTTTCTGCCAGGGTGGGTGGCTGCCAAGGGAGGCCATTTGCCATGGGAAAAAGAAGTCCTTTCCCCAGGGTCTGGGTGTCAGATGAAAGGTGGCCTTTGGGGTTCTGAGGACTTGTAGGGTAGTACTTACTGGCTAGAGTAGAGGAAATGGATTCTATTTGAATATCTGTCTAGAGGCTTTGCCCCACAGGTCCTGGTTGTCCTTGATGGGCTGCAGCTGTGAGCATTGAAGAGAACTGGGATAAAAGGGGGCGGCGTAGCCATTCAGGGAGAGCCTTGAAGGAGCCCTGAACTGGGAAAGAACAGCATGCAGAAGAAAGCGTCTGTGCTGTGAAGATCTGCAGCCATAAGAACACACCGAGGAGGTATGGACTTTAGCAAGCTGAGAACAGCATGATGGGACTCTAGAGAAATAGAACAACAACAAGTGGCAGCTTTCGATTTGGAGCAATCCAGCAAAGCTTGCAAATTTCTTGCTGGGCACCACCCTCTTGGTCAGGGCGAGTGGCCAGAAATGGAGGCCATTTTCCATGGGGAAAACGAAGTCATTGGCCCAGGCTCTGGGTGTCAGATGACAGGTGGCATCTGGGGCTCTAAGGACTTGCAGGGTCCTAGTTGCTGGCAGCTTTCGTTCTGGAAGGATCCAGCAGAGTTTGTAGATTCCTGGCTTGGCACTGCCCTGCCTGCCAGGCCAAGTGGCCACAAATGAAGGCCATTTGCCATGGGAAAAAGAAGTCCTTTCCCCAGGGTCTCAGGAATATGTTCAAGGTGGCGTTTGAGGCTCTAAGTACTTCCAGGGCCCTAGTTGCTGCCAGCTTTTCTTTTGGAAAAATCCAGCAACGATTGCATCATTCTAGCTAGGCTCCCACTTTCTGCCAGGGTGGGTGGCTGCCAAGGGAGGCCATTTGCCATGGGAAAAAGAAGTCCTTTCCCCAGGGTCTGGGTGTCAGATGAAAGGTGGCCTTTGGGGTTCTGAGGACTTGTAGGGTAGTACTTACTGGCTAGAGTAGAGGAAATGGATTCTATTTGAATATCTGTCTAGAGGCTTTGCCCCACAGGTCCTGGTTGTCCTTGATGGGCTGCAGCTGTGAGCATTGAAGAGAACTGGGATAAAAGGGGGCGGCGTAGCCATTCAGGGAGAGCCTTGAAGGAGCCCTGAACTGGGAAAGAACAGCATGCAGAAGAAAGCGTCTGTGCTGTGAAGATCTGCAGCCATAAGAACACACCGAGGAGGTATGGACTTTAGCAATCTGAGAACAGCATGATGGGACTCTAGAGAAATAGAACAACAACAAGTGGCAGCTTTCGATTTGGAGCAATCCAGCAAAGCTTGCAAATTTCTTGCTGGGCACCACCCTCTTGGTCAGGGCGAGTGGCCAGAAATGGAGGCCATTTTCCATGGGGAAAACGAAGTCATTGGCCCAGGCTCTGGGTGTCAGATGACAGGTGGCATCTGGGGCTCTAAGGACTTGCAGGGTCCTAGTTGCTGGCAGCTTTCGTTCTGGAAGGATCCAGCAGAGTTTGTAGATTCCTGGCTTGGCACTGCCCTGCCTGCCAGGCCAAGTGGCCACAAATGAAGGCCATTTTCCATGGGAAAAAGAAGTCCTTTCCCCAGGGTCTCAGGAATATGTTCAAGGTGGCGTTTGAGGCTCTAAGTACTTCCAGGGCCCTAGTTGCTGCCAGCTTTTCTTTTGGAAAAATCCAGCAACGATTGCATCATTCTAGCTAGGCTCCCACTTTCTGCCAGGGTGGGTGGCTGCCAAGGGAGGCCATTTGCCATGGGAAAAAGAAGTCCTTTCCCCAGGGTCTGGGTGTCAGATGAAAGGTGGCCTTTGGGGTTCTGAGGACTTGTAGGGTAGTACTTACTGGCTAGAGTAGAGGAAATGGATTCTATTTGAATATCTGTCTAGAGGCTTTGCCCCACAGGTCCTGGTTGTCCTTGATGGGCTGCAGCTGTGAGCATTGAAGAGAACTGGGATAAAAGGGGGCGGCGTAGCCATTCAGGGAGAGCCTTGAAGGAGCCCTGAACTGGGAAAGAACAGCATGCAGAAGAAAGCGTCTGTGCTGTGAAGATCTGCAGCCATAAGAACACACCGAGGAGGTATGGACTTTAGCAATCTGAGAACAGCATGATGGGACTCTAGAGAAATAGAACAACAACAAGTGGCAGCTTTCGATTTGGAGCAATCCAGCAAAGCTTGCAAATTTCTTGCTGGGCACCACCCTCTTGGTCAGGGCGAGTGGCCAGAAATGGAGGCCATTTTCCATGGGGAAAACGAAGTCATTGGCCCAGGCTCTGGGTGTCAGATGACAGGTGGCATCTGGGGCTCTAAGGACTTGCAGGGTCCTAGTTGCTGGCAGCTTTCGTTCTGGAAGGATCCAGCAGAGTTTGTAGATTCCTGGCTTGGCACTGCCCTGCCTGCCAGGCCAAGTGGCCACAAATGAAGGCCATTTTCCATGGGAAAAAGAAGTCCTTTCCCCAGGGTCTCAGGAATATGTTCAAGGTGGCGTTTGAGGCTCTAAGTACTTCCAGGGCCCTAGTTGCTGCCAGCTTTTCTTTTGGAAAAATCCAGCAACGATTGCATCATTCTAGCTAGGCTCCCACTTTCTGCCAGGGTGGGTGGCTGCCAAGGGAGGCCATTTGCCATGGGAAAAAGAAGTCCTTTCCCCAGGGTCTGGGTGTCAGATGAAAGGTGGCCTTTGGGGTTCTGAGGACTTGTAGGGTAGTACTTACTGGCTAGAGTAGAGGAAATGGATTCTATTTGAATATCTGTCTAGAGGCTTTGCCCCACAGGTCCTGGTTGTCCTTGATGGGCTGCAGCTGTGAGCATTGAAGAGAACTGGGATAAAAGGGGGCGGCGTAGCCATTCAGGGAGAGCCTTGAAGGAGCCCTGAACTGGGAAAGAACAGCATGCAGAAGAAAGCGTCTGTGCTGTGAAGATCTGCAGCCATAAGAACACACCGAGGAGGTATGGACTTTAGCAATCTGAGAACAGCATGATGGGACTCTAGAGAAATAGAACAACAACAAGTGGCAGCTTTCGATTTGGAGCAATCCAGCAAAGCTTGCAAATTTCTTGCTGGGCACCACCCTCTTGGTCAGGGCGAGTGGCCAGAAATGGAGGCCATTTTCCATGGGGAAAACGAAGTCATTGGCCCAGGCTCTGGGTGTCAGATGACAGGTGGCATCTGGGGCTCTAAGGACTTGCAGGGTCCTAGTTGCTGGCAGCTTTCGTTCTGGAAGGATCCAGCAGAGTTTGTAGATTCCTGGCTTGGCACTGCCCTGCCTGCCAGGCCAAGTGGCCACAAATGAAGGCCATTTTCCATGGGAAAAACGAAGTCCTTTCCCCAGGGTCTCAGGAATATGTTCAAGGTGGCGTTTGAGGCTCTAAGTACTTCCAGGGCCCTAGTTGCTGCCAGCTTTTCTTTTGGAAAAATCCAGCAACGATTGCATCATTCTAGCTAGGCTCCCACTTTCTGCCAGGGTGAGTGGCTGCCAAGGGAGGCCATTTGCCATGGGAAAAAGAAGTCCTTTCCCCAGGGTCTGGGTGTCAGATGAAAGGTGGCCTTTGGGGTTCTGAGGACTTGTAGGGTAGTACTTACTGGCTAGAGTAGAGGAAATGGATTCTATTTGAATATCTGTCTAGAGGCTTTGCCCCACAGGTCCTGGTTGTCCTTGATGGGCTGCAGCTGTGAGCATTGAAGAGAACTGGGATAAAAGGGGGCGGCGTAGCCATTCAGGGAGAGCCTTGAAGGAGCCCTGAACTGGGAAAGAACAGCATGCAGAAGAAAGCGTCTGTGCTGTGAAGATCTGCAGCCATAAGAACACACCGAGGAGGTATGGACTTTAGCAATCTGAGAACAGCATGATGGGACTCTAGAGAAATAGAACAACAACAAGTGGCAGCTTTCGATTTGGAGCAATCCAGCAAAGCTTGCAAATTTCTTGCTGGGCACCACCCTCTTGGTCAGGGCGAGTGGCCAGAAATGGAGGCCATTTTCCATGGGGAAAACGAAGTCATTGGCCCAGGCTCTGGGTGTCAGATGACAGGTGGCATCTGGGGCTCTAAGGACTTGCAGGGTCCTAGTTGCTGGCAGCTTTCGTTCTGGAAGGATCCAGCAGAGTTTGTAGATTCCTGGCTTGGCACTGCCCTGCCTGCCAGGCCAAGTGGCCACAAATGAAGGCCATTTTCCATGGGAAAAAGAAGTCCTTTCCCCAGGGTCTCAGGAATATGTTCAAGGTGGCGTTTGAGGCTCTAAGTACTTCCAGGGCCCTAGTTGCTGCCAGCTTTTCTTTTGGAAAAATCCAGCAACGATTGCATCATTCTAGCTAGGCTCCCACTTTCTGCCAGGGTGGGTGGCTGCCAAGGGAGGCCATTTGCCATGGGAAAAAGAAGTCCTTTCCCCAGGGTCTGGGTGTCAGATGAAAGGTGGCCTTTGGGGTTCTGAGGACTTGTAGGGTAGTACTTACTGGCTAGAGTAGAGGAAATGGATTCTATTTGAATATCTGTCTAGAGGCTTTGCCCCACAGGTCCTGGTTGTCCTTGATGGGCTGCAGCTGTGAGCATTGAAGAGAACTGGGATAAAAGGGGGCGGCGTAGCCATTCAGGGAGAGCCTTGAAGGAGCCCTGAACTGGGAAAGAACAGCATGCAGAAGAAAGCGTCTGTGCTGTGAAGATCTGCAGCCATAAGAACACACCGAGGAGGTATGGACTTTAGCAATCTGAGAACAGCATGATGGGACTCTAGAGAAATAGAACAACAACAAGTGGCAGCTTTCGATTTGGAGCAATCCAGCAAAGCTTGCAAATTTCTTGCTGGGCACCACCCTCTTGGTCAGGGCGAGTGGCCAGAAATGGAGGCCATTTTCCATGGGGAAAACGAAGTCATTGGCCCAGGCTCTGGGTGTCAGATGACAGGTGGCATCTGGGGCTCTAAGGACTTGCAGGGTCCTAGTTGCTGGCAGCTTTCGTTCTGGAAGGATCCAGCAGAGTTTGTAGATTCCTGGCTTGGCACTGCCCTGCCTGCCAGGCCAAGTGGCCACAAATGAAGGCCATTTTCCATGGGAAAAAGAAGTCCTTTCCCCAGGGTCTCAGGAATATGTTCAAGGTGGCGTTTGAGGCTCTAAGTACTTCCAGGGCCCTAGTTGCTGCCAGCTTTTCTTTTGGAAAAATCCAGCAACGATTGCATCATTCTAGCTAGGCTCCCACTTTCTGCCAGGGTGGGTGGCTGCCAAGGGAGGCCATTTGCCATGGGAAAAAGAAGTCCTTTCCCCAGGGTCTGGGTGTCAGATGAAAGGTGGCCTTTGGGGTTCTGAGGACTTGTAGGGTAGTACTTACTGGCTAGAGTAGAGGAAATGGATTCTATTTGAATATCTGTCTAGAGGCTTTGCCCCACAGGTCCTGGTTGTCCTTGATGGGCTGCAGCTGTGAGCATTGAAGAGAACTGGGATAAAAGGGGGCGGCGTAGCCATTCAGGGAGAGCCTTGAAGGAGCCCTGAACTGGGAAAGAACAGCATGCAGAAGAAAGCGTCTGTGCTGTGAAGATCTGCAGCCATAAGAACACACCGAGGAGGTATGGACTTTAGCAATCTGAGAACAGCATGATGGGACTCTAGAGAAATAGAACAACAACAAGTGGCAGCTTTCGATTTGGAGCAATCCAGCAAAGCTTGCAAATTTCTTGCTGGGCACCACCCTCTTGGTCAGGGCGAGTGGCCAGAAATGGAGGCCATTTTCCATGGGGAAAACGAAGTCATTGGCCCAGGCTCTGGGTGTCAGATGACAGGTGGCATCTGGGGCTCTAAGGACTTGCAGGGTCCTAGTTGCTGGCAGCTTTCGTTCTGGAAGGATCCAGCAGAGTTTGTAGATTCCTGGCTTGGCACTGCCCTGCCTGCCAGGCCAAGTGGCCACAAATGAAGGCCATTTTCCATGGGAAAAACGAAGTCCTTTCCCCAGGGTCTCAGGAATATGTTCAAGGTGGCGTTTGAGGCTCTAAGTACTTCCAGGGCCCTAGTTGCTGCCAGCTTTTCTTTTGGAAAAATCCAGCAACGATTGCATCATTCTAGCTAGGCTCCCACTTTCTGCCAGGGTGGGTGGCTGCCAAGGGAGGCCATTTGCCATGGGAAAAAGAAGTCCTTTCCCCAGGGTCTGGGTGTCAGATGAAAGGTGGCCTTTGGGGTTCTGAGGACTTGTAGGGTAGTACTTACTGGCTAGAGTAGAGGAAATGGATTCTATTTGAATATCTGTCTAGAGGCTTTGCCCCACAGGTCCTGGTTGTCCTTGATGGGCTGCAGCTGTGAGCATTGAAGAGAACTGGGATAAAAGGGGGCGGCGTAGCCATTCAGGGAGAGCCTTGAAGGAGCCCTGAACTGGGAAAGAACAGCATGCAGAAGAAAGCGTCTGTGCTGTGAAGATCTGCAGCCATAAGAACACACCGAGGAGGTATGGACTTTAGCAATCTGAGAACAGCATGATGGGACTCTAGAGAAATAGAACAACAACAAGTGGCAGCTTTCGATTTGGAGCAATCCAGCAAAGCTTGCAAATTTCTTGCTGGGCACCACCCTCTTGGTCAGGGCGAGTGGCCAGAAATGGAGGCCATTTTCCATGGGGAAAACGAAGTCATTGGCCCAGGCTCTGGGTGTCAGATGACAGGTGGCATCTGGGGCTCTAAGGACTTGCAGGGTCCTAGTTGCTGGCAGCTTTCGTTCTGGAAGGATCCAGCAGAGTTTGTAGATTCCTGGCTTGGCACTGCCCTGCCTGCCAGGCCAAGTGGCCACAAATGAAGGCCATTTTCCATGGGAAAAAGAAGTCCTTTCCCCAGGGTCTCAGGAATATGTTCAAGGTGGCGTTTGAGGCTCTAAGTACTTCCAGGGCCCTAGTTGCTGCCAGCTTTTCTTTTGGAAAAATCCAGCAACGATTGCATCATTCTAGCTAGGCTCCCACTTTCTGCCAGGGTGGGTGGCTGCCAAGGGAGGCCATTTGCCATGGGAAAAAGAAGTCCTTTCCCCAGGGTCTGGGTGTCAGATGAAAGGTGGCCTTTGGGGTTCTGAGGACTTGTAGGGTAGTACTTACTGGCTAGAGTAGAGGAAATGGATTCTATTTGAATATCTGTCTAGAGGCTTTGCCCCACAGGTCCTGGTTGTCCTTGATGGGCTGCAGCTGTGAGCATTGAAGAGAACTGGGATAAAAGGGGGCGGCGTAGCCATTCAGGGAGAGCCTTGAAGGAGCCCTGAACTGGGAAAGAACAGCATGCAGAAGAAAGCGTCTGTGCTGTGAAGATCTGCAGCCATAAGAACACACCGAGGAGGTATGGACTTTAGCAATCTGAGAACAGCATGATGGGACTCTAGAGAAATAGAACAACAACAAGTGGCAGCTTTCGATTTGGAGCAATCCAGCAAAGCTTGCAAATTTCTTGCTGGGCACCACCCTCTTGGTCAGGGCGAGTGGCCAGAAATGGAGGCCATTTTCCATGGGGAAAACGAAGTCATTGGCCCAGGCTCTGGGTGTCAGATGACAGGTGGCATCTGGGGCTCTAAGGACTTGCAGGGTCCTAGTTGCTGGCAGCTTTCGTTCTGGAAGGATCCAGCAGAGTTTGTAGATTCCTGGCTTGGCACTGCCCTGCCTGCCAGGCCAAGTGGCCACAAATGAAGGCCATTTTCCATGGGAAAAAGAAGTCCTTTCCCCAGGGTCTCAGGAATATGTTCAAGGTGGCGTTTGAGGCTCTAAGTACTTCCAGGGCCCTAGTTGCTGCCAGCTTTTCTTTTGGAAAAATCCAGCAACGATTGCATCATTCTAGCTAGGCTCCCACTTTCTGCCAGGGTGGGTGGCTGCCAAGGGAGGCCATTTGCCATAGGAAAAAGAAGTCCTTTCCCCAGGGTCTGGGTGTCAGATGAAAGGTGGCCTTTGGGGTTCTGAGGACTTGTAGGGTAGTACTTACTGGCTAGAGTAGAGGAAATGGATTCTATTTGAATATCTGTCTAGAGGCTTTGCCCCACAGGTCCTGGTTGTCCTTGATGGGCTGCAGCTGTGAGCATTGAAGAGAACTGGGATAAAAGGGGGCGGCGTAGCCATTCAGGGAGAGCCTTGAAGGAGCCCTGAACTGGGAAAGAACAGCATGCAGAAGAAAGCGTCTGTGCTGTGAAGATCTGCAGCCATAAGAACACACCGAGGAGGTATGGACTTTAGCAATCTGAGAACAGCATGATGGGACTCTAGAGAAATAGAACAACAACAAGTGGCAGCTTTCGATTTGGAGCAATCCAGCAAAGCTTGCAAATTTCTTGCTGGGCACCACCCTCTTGGTCAGGGCGAGTGGCCAGAAATGGAGGCCATTTTCCATGGGGAAAACGAAGTCATTGGCCCAGGCTCTGGGTGTCAGATGACAGGTGGCATCTGGGGCTCTAAGGACTTGCAGGGTCCTAGTTGCTGGCAGCTTTCGTTCTGGAAGGATCCAGCAGAGTTTGTAGATTCCTGGCTTGGCACTGCCCTGCCTGCCAGGCCAAGTGGCCACAAATGAAGGCCATTTTCCATGGGAAAAAGAAGTCCTTTCCCCAGGGTCTCAGGAATATGTTCAAGGTGGCGTTTGAGGCTCTAAGTACTTCCAGGGCCCTAGTTGCTGGCAGCTTTTCTTTTGGAAAAATCCAGCAACGATTGCATCATTCTAGCTAGGCTCCCACTTTCTGCCAGGGTGGGTGGCTGCCAAGGGAGGCCATTTGCCATGGGAAAAAGAAGTCCTTTCCCCAGGGTCTGGGTGTCAGATGAAAGGTGGCCTTTGGGGTTCTGAGGACTTGTAGGGTAGTACTTACTGGCTAGAGTAGAGGAAATGGATTCTATTTGAATATCTGTCTAGAGGCTTTGCCCCACAGGTCCTGGTTGTCCTTGATGGGCTGCAGCTGTGAGCATTGAAGAGAACTGGGATAAAAGGGGGCGGCGTAGCCATTCAGGGAGAGCCTTGAAGGAGCCCTGAACTGGGAAAGAACAGCATGCAGAAGAAAGCGTCTGTGCTGTGAAGATCTGCAGCCATAAGAACACACCGAGGAGGTATGGACTTTAGCAATCTGAGAACAGCATGATGGGACTCTAGAGAAATAGAACAACAACAAGTGGCAGCTTTCGATTTGGAGCAATCCAGCAAAGCTTGCAAATTTCTTGCTGGGCACCACCCTCTTGGTCAGGGCGAGTGGCCAGAAATGGAGGCCATTTTCCATGGGGAAAACGAAGTCATTGGCCCAGGCTCTGGGTGTCAGATGACAGGTGGCATCTGGGGCTCTAAGGACTTGCAGGGTCCTAGTTGCTGGCAGCTTTCGTTCTGGAAGGATCCAGCAGAGTTTGTAGATTCCTGGCTTGGCACTGCCCTGCCTGCCAGGCCAAGTGGCCACAAATGAAGGCCATTTTCCATGGGAAAAAGAAGTCCTTTCCCCAGGGTCTCAGGAATATGTTCAAGGTGGCGTTTGAGGCTCTAAGTACTTCCAGGGCCCTAGTTGCTGCCAGCTTTTCTTTTGGAAAAATCCAGCAACGATTGCATCATTCTAGCTAGGCTCCCACTTTCTGCCAGGGTGGGTGGCTGCCAAGGGAGGCCATTTGCCATGGGAAAAAGAAGTCCTTTCCCCAGGGTCTGGGTGTCAGATGAAAGGTGGCCTTTGGGGTTCTGAGGACTTGTAGGGTAGTACTTACTGGCTAGAGTAGAGGAAATGGATTCTATTTGAATATCTGTCTAGAGGCTTTGCCCCACAGGTCCTGGTTGTCCTTGATGGGCTGCAGCTGTGAGCATTGAAGAGAACTGGGATAAAAGGGGGCGGCGTAGCCATTCAGGGAGAGCCTTGAAGGAGCCCTGAACTGGGAAAGAACAGCATGCAGAAGAAAGCGTCTGTGCTGTGAAGATCTGCAGCCATAAGAACACACCGAGGAGGTATGGACTTTAGCAATCTGAGAACAGCATGATGGGACTCTAGAGAAATAGAACAACAACAAGTGGCAGCTTTCGATTTGGAGCAATCCAGCAAAGCTTGCAAATTTCTTGCTGGGCACCACCCTCTTGGTCAGGGCGAGTGGCCAGAAATGGAGGCCATTTTCCATGGGGAAAACGAAGTCATTGGCCCAGGCTCTGGGTGTCAGATGACAGGTGGCATCTGGGGCTCTAAGGACTTGCAGGGTCCTAGTTGCTGGCAGCTTTCGTTCTGGAAGGATCCAGCAGAGTTTGTAGATTCCTGGCTTGGCACTGCCCTGCCTGCCAGGCCAAGTGGCCACAAATGAAGGCCATTTTCCATGGGAAAAACGAAGTCCTTTCCCCAGGGTCTCAGGAATATGTTCAAGGTGGCGTTTGAGGCTCTAAGTACTTCCAGGGCCCTAGTTGCTGCCAGCTTTTCTTTTGGAAAAATCCAGCAACGATTGCATCATTCTAGCTAGGCTCCCACTTTCTGCCAGGGTGGGTGGCTGCCAAGGGAGGCCATTTGCCATGGGAAAAAGAAGTCCTTTCCCCAGGGTCTGGGTGTCAGATGAAAGGTGGCCTTTGGGGTTCTGAGGACTTGTAGGGTAGTACTTACTGGCTAGAGTAGAGGAAATGGATTCTATTTGAATATCTGTCTAGAGGCTTTGCCCCACAGGTCCTGGTTGTCCTTGATGGGCTGCAGCTGTGAGCATTGAAGAGAACTGGGATAAAAGGGGGCGGCGTAGCCATTCAGGGAGAGCCTTGAAGGAGCCCTGAACTGGGAAAGAACAGCATGCAGAAGAAAGCGTCTGTGCTGTGAAGATCTGCAGCCATAAGAACACACCGAGGAGGTATGGACTTTAGCAAGCTGAGAACAGCATGATGGGACTCTAGAGAAATAGAACAACAACAAGTGGCAGCTTTCGATTTGGAGCAATCCAGCAAAGCTTGCAAATTTCTTGCTGGGCACCACCCTCTTGGTCAGGGCGAGTGGCCAGAAATGGAGGCCATTTTCCATGGGGAAAACGAAGTCATTGGCCCAGGCTCTGGGTGTCAGATGACAGGTGGCATCTGGGGCTCTAAGGACTTGCAGGGTCCTAGTTGCTGGCAGCTTTCGTTCTGGAAGGATCCAGCAGAGTTTGTAGATTCCTGGCTTGGCACTGCCCTGCCTGCCAGGCCAAGTGGCCACAAATGAAGGCCATTTTCCATGGGAAAAAGAAGTCCTTTCCCCAGGGTCTCAGGAATATGTTCAAGGTGGCGTTTGAGGCTCTAAGTACTTCCAGGGCCCTAGTTGCTGCCAGCTTTTCTTTTGGAAAAATCCAGCAACGATTGCATCATTCTAGCTAGGCTCCCACTTTCTGCCAGGGTGGGTGGCTGCCAAGGGAGGCCATTTGCCATGGGAAAAAGAAGTCCTTTCCCCAGGGTCTGGGTGTCAGATGAAAGGTGGCCTTTGGGGTTCTGAGGACTTGTAGGGTAGTACTTACTGGCTAGAGTAGAGGAAATGGATTCTATTTGAATATCTGTCTAGAGGCTTTGCCCCACAGGTCCTGGTTGTCCTTGATGGGCTGCAGCTGTGAGCATTGAAGAGAACTGGGATAAAAGGGGGCGGCGTAGCCATTCAGGGAGAGCCTTGAAGGAGCCCTGAACTGGGAAAGAACAGCATGCAGAAGAAAGCGTCTGTGCTGTGAAGATCTGCAGCCATAAGAACACACCGAGGAGGTATGGACTTTAGCAATCTGAGAACAGCATGATGGGACTCTAGAGAAATAGAACAACAACAAGTGGCAGCTTTCGATTTGGAGCAATCCAGCAAAGCTTGCAAATTTCTTGCTGGGCACCACCCTCTTGGTCAGGGCGAGTGGCCAGAAATGGAGGCCATTTTCCATGGGGAAAACGAAGTCATTGGCCCAGGCTCTGGGTGTCAGATGACAGGTGGCATCTGGGGCTCTAAGGACTTGCAGGGTCCTAGTTGCTGGCAGCTTTCGTTCTGGAAGGATCCAGCAGAGTTTGTAGATTCCTGGCTTGGCACTGCCCTGCCTGCCAGGCCAAGTGGCCACAAATGAAGGCCATTTTCCATGGGAAAAAGAAGTCCTTTCCCCAGGGTCTCAGGAATATGTTCAAGGTGGCGTTTGAGGCTCTAAGTACTTCCAGGGCCCTAGTTGCTGCCAGCTTTTCTTTTGGAAAAATCCAGCAACGATTGCATCATTCTAGCTAGGCTCCCACTTTCTGCCAGGGTGGGTGGCTGCCAAGGGAGGCCATTTGCCATGGGAAAAAGAAGTCCTTTCCCCAGGGTCTGGGTGTCAGATGAAAGGTGGCCTTTGGGGTTCTGAGGACTTGTAGGGTAGTACTTACTGGCTAGAGTAGAGGAAATGGATTCTATTTGAATATCTGTCTAGAGGCTTTGCCCCACAGGTCCTGGTTGTCCTTGATGGGCTGCAGCTGTGAGCATTGAAGAGAACTGGGATAAAAGGGGGCGGCGTAGCCATTCAGGGAGAGCCTTGAAGGAGCCCTGAACTGGGAAAGAACAGCATGCAGAAGAAAGCGTCTGTGCTGTGAAGATCTGCAGCCATAAGAACACACCGAGGAGGTATGGACTTTAGCAATCTGAGAACAGCATGATGGGACTCTAGAGAAATAGAACAACAACAAGTGGCAGCTTTCGATTTGGAGCAATCCAGCAAAGCTTGCAAATTTCTTGCTGGGCACCACCCTCTTGGTCAGGGCGAGTGGCCAGAAATGGAGGCCATTTTCCATGGGGAAAACGAAGTCATTGGCCCAGGCTCTGGGTGTCAGATGACAGGTGGCATCTGGGGCTCTAAGGACTTGCAGGGTCCTAGTTGCTGGCAGCTTTCGTTCTGGAAGGATCCAGCAGAGTTTGTAGATTCCTGGCTTGGCACTGCCCTGCCTGCCAGGCCAAGTGGCCACAAATGAAGGCCATTTTCCATGGGAAAAAGAAGTCCTTTCCCCAGGGTCTCAGGAATATGTTCAAGGTGGCGTTTGAGGCTCTAAGTACTTCCAGGGCCCTAGTTGCTGCCAGCTTTTCTTTTGGAAAAATCCAGCAACGATTGCATCATTCTAGCTAGGCTCCCACTTTCTGCCAGGGTGGGTGGCTGCCAAGGGAGGCCATTTGCCATGGGAAAAAGAAGTCCTTTCCCCAGGGTCTGGGTGTCAGATGAAAGGTGGCCTTTGGGGTTCTGAGGACTTGTAGGGTAGTACTTACTGGCTAGAGTAGAGGAAATGGATTCTATTTGAATATCTGTCTAGAGGCTTTGCCCCACAGGTCCTGGTTGTCCTTGATGGGCTGCAGCTGTGAGCATTGAAGAGAACTGGGATAAAAGGGGGCGGCGTAGCCATTCAGGGAGAGCCTTGAAGGAGCCCTGAACTGGGAAAGAACAGCATGCAGAAGAAAGCGTCTGTGCTGTGAAGATCTGCAGCCATAAGAACACACCGAGGAGGTATGGACTTTAGCAAGCTGAGAACAGCATGATGGGACTCTAGAGAAATAGAACAACAACAAGTGGCAGCTTTCGATTTGGAGCAATCCAGCAAAGCTTGCAAATTTCTTGCTGGGCACCACCCTCTTGGTCAGGGCGAGTGGCCAGAAATGGAGGCCATTTTCCATGGGGAAAACGAAGTCATTGGCCCAGGCTCTGGGTGTCAGATGACAGGTGGCATCTGGGGCTCTAAGGACTTGCAGGGTCCTAGTTGCTGGCAGCTTTCGTTCTGGAAGGATCCAGCAGAGTTTGTAGATTCCTGGCTTGGCACTGCCCTGCCTGCCAGGCCAAGTGGCCACAAATGAAGGCCATTTTCCATGGGAAAAAGAAGTCCTTTCCCCAGGGTCTCAGGAATATGTTCAAGGTGGCGTTTGAGGCTCTAAGTACTTCCAGGGCCCTAGTTGCTGCCAGCTTTTCTTTTGGAAAAATCCAGCAACGATTGCATCATTCTAGCTAGGCTCCCACTTTCTGCCAGGGTGGGTGGCTGCCAAGGGAGGCCATTTGCCATGGGAAAAAGAAGTCCTTTCCCCAGGGTCTGGGTGTCAGATGAAAGGTGGCCTTTGGGGTTCTGAGGACTTGTAGGGTAGTACTTACTGGCTAGAGTAGAGGAAATGGATTCTATTTGAATATCTGTCTAGAGGCTTTGCCCCACAGGTCCTGGTTGTCCTTGATGGGCTGCAGCTGTGAGCATTGAAGAGAACTGGGATAAAAGGGGGCGGCGTAGCCATTCAGGGAGAGCCTTGAAGGAGCCCTGAACTGGGAAAGAACAGCATGCAGAAGAAAGCGTCTGTGCTGTGAAGATCTGCAGCCATAAGAACACACCGAGGAGGTATGGACTTTAGCAAGCTGAGAACAGCATGATGGGACTCTAGAGAAATAGAACAACAACAAGTGGCAGCTTTCGATTTGGAGCAATCCAGCAAAGCTTGCAAATTTCTTGCTGGGCACCACCCTCTTGGTCAGGGCGAGTGGCCAGAAATGGAGGCCATTTTCCATGGGGAAAACGAAGTCATTGGCCCAGGCTCTGGGTGTCAGATGACAGGTGGCATCTGGGGCTCTAAGGACTTGCAGGGTCCTAGTTGCTGGCAGCTTTCGTTCTGGAAGGATCCAGCAGAGTTTGTAGATTCCTGGCTTGGCACTGCCCTGCCTGCCAGGCCAAGTGGCCACAAATGAAGGCCATTTTCCATGGGAAAAAGAAGTCCTTTCCCCAGGGTCTCAGGAATATGTTCAAGGTGGCGTTTGAGGCTCTAAGTACTTCCAGGGCCCTAGTTGCTGCCAGCTTTTCTTTTGGAAAAATCCAGCAACGATTGCATCATTCTAGCTAGGCTCCCACTTTCTGCCAGGGTGGGTGGCTGCCAAGGGAGGCCATTTGCCATGGGAAAAAGAAGTCCTTTCCCCAGGGTCTGGGTGTCAGATGAAAGGTGGCCTTTGGGGTTCTGAGGACTTGTAGGGTAGTACTTACTGGCTAGAGTAGAGGAAATGGATTCTATTTGAATATCTGTCTAGAGGCTTTGCCCCACAGGTCCTGGTTGTCCTTGATGGGCTGCAGCTGTGAGCATTGAAGAGAACTGGGATAAAAGGGGGCGGCGTAGCCATTCAGGGAGAGCCTTGAAGGAGCCCTGAACTGGGAAAGAACAGCATGCAGAAGAAAGCGTCTGTGCTGTGAAGATCTGCAGCCATAAGAACACACCGAGGAGGTATGGACTTTAGCAATCTGAGAACAGCATGATGGGACTCTAGAGAAATAGAACAACAACAAGTGGCAGCTTTCGATTTGGAGCAATCCAGCAAAGCTTGCAAATTTCTTGCTGGGCACCACCCTCTTGGTCAGG
Source organism: Agelaius phoeniceus (assembly GCF_051311805.1). Lineage (NCBI taxonomy): Eukaryota > Metazoa > Chordata > Aves > Passeriformes > Icteridae > Agelaius > Agelaius phoeniceus. The sequence goes on along the minus strand of NW_027509894.1, from coordinate 71,020 downwards.
GCGAGTGGCCAGAAATGGAGGCCATTTTCCATGGGGAAAACGAAGTCATTGGCCCAGGCTCTGGGTGTCAGATGACAGGTGGCATCTGGGGCTCTAAGGACTTGCAGGGTCCTAGTTGCTGGCAGCTTTCGTTCTGGAAGGATCCAGCAGAGTTTGTAGATTCCTGGCTTGGCACTGCCCTGCCTGCCAGGCCAAGTGGCCACAAATGAAGGCCATTTTCCATGGGAAAAAGAAGTCCTTTCCCCAGGGTCTCAGGAATATGTTCAAGGTGGCGTTTGAGGCTCTAAGTACTTCCAGGGCCCTAGTTGCTGCCAGCTTTTCTTTTGGAAAAATCCAGCAACGATTGCATCATTCTAGCTAGGCTCCCACTTTCTGCCAGGGTGGGTGGCTGCCAAGGGAGGCCATTTGCCATGGGAAAAAGAAGTCCTTTCCCCAGGGTCTGGGTGTCAGATGAAAGGTGGCCTTTGGGGTTCTGAGGACTTGTAGGGTAGTACTTACTGGCTAGAGTAGAGGAAATGGATTCTATTTGAATATCTGTCTAGAGGCTTTGCCCCACAGGTCCTGGTTGTCCTTGATGGGCTGCAGCTGTGAGCATTGAAGAGAACTGGGATAAAAGGGGGCGGCGTAGCCATTCAGGGAGAGCCTTGAAGGAGCCCTGAACTGGGAAAGAACAGCATGCAGAAGAAAGCGTCTGTGCTGTGAAGATCTGCAGCCATAAGAACACACCGAGGAGGTATGGACTTTAGCAAGCTGAGAACAGCATGATGGGACTCTAGAGAAATAGAACAACAACAAGTGGCAGCTTTCGATTTGGAGCAATCCAGCAAAGCTTGCAAATTTCTTGCTGGGCACCACCCTCTTGGTCAGGGCGAGTGGCCAGAAATGGAGGCCATTTTCCATGGGGAAAACGAAGTCATTGGCCCAGGCTCTGGGTGTCAGATGACAGGTGGCATCTGGGGCTCTAAGGACTTGCAGGGTCCTAGTTGCTGGCAGCTTTCGTTCTGGAAGGATCCAGCAGAGTTTGTAGATTCCTGGCTTGGCACTGCCCTGCCTGCCAGGCCAAGTGGCCACAAATGAAGGCCATTTTCCATGGGAAAAAGAAGTCCTTTCCCCAGGGTCTCAGGAATATGTTCAAGGTGGCGTTTGAGGCTCTAAGTACTTCCAGGGCCCTAGTTGCTGCCAGCTTTTCTTTTGGAAAAATCCAGCAACGATTGCATCATTCTAGCTAGGCTCCCACTTTCTGCCAGGGTGGGTGGCTGCCAAGGGAGGCCATTTGCCATGGGAAAAAGAAGTCCTTTCCCCAGGGTCTGGGTGTCAGATGAAAGGTGGCCTTTGGGGTTCTGAGGACTTGTAGGGTAGTACTTACTGGCTAGAGTAGAGGAAATGGATTCTATTTGAATATCTGTCTAGAGGCTTTGCCCCACAGGTCCTGGTTGTCCTTGATGGGCTGCAGCTGTGAGCATTGAAGAGAACTGGGATAAAAGGGGGCGGCGTAGCCATTCAGGGAGAGCCTTGAAGGAGCCCTGAACTGGGAAAGAACAGCATGCAGAAGAAAGCGTCTGTGCTGTGAAGATCTGCAGCCATAAGAACACACCGAGGAGGTATGGACTTTAGCAATCTGAGAACAGCATGATGGGACTCTAGAGAAATAGAACAACAACAAGTGGCAGCTTTCGATTTGGAGCAATCCAGCAAAGCTTGCAAATTTCTTGCTGGGCACCACCCTCTTGGTCAGGGCGAGTGGCCAGAAATGGAGGCCATTTTCCATGGGGAAAACGAAGTCATTGGCCCAGGCTCTGGGTGTCAGATGACAGGTGGCATCTGGGGCTCTAAGGACTTGCAGGGTCCTAGTTGCTGGCAGCTTTCGTTCTGGAAGGATCCAGCAGAGTTTGTAGATTCCTGGCTTGGCACTGCCCTGCCTGCCAGGCCAAGTGGCCACAAATGAAGGCCATTTTCCATGGGAAAAAGAAGTCCTTTCCCCAGGGTCTCAGGAATATGTTCAAGGTGGCGTTTGAGGCTCTAAGTACTTCCAGGGCCCTAGTTGCTGCCAGCTTTTCTTTTGGAAAAATCCAGCAACGATTGCATCATTCTAGCTAGGCTCCCACTTTCTGCCAGGGTGGGTGGCTGCCAAGGGAGGCCATTTGCCATGGGAAAAAGAAGTCCTTTCCCCAGGGTCTGGGTGTCAGATGAAAGGTGGCCTTTGGGGTTCTGAGGACTTGTAGGGTAGTACTTACTGGCTAGAGTAGAGGAAATGGATTCTATTTGAATATCTGTCTAGAGGCTTTGCCCCACAGGTCCTGGTTGTCCTTGATGGGCTGCAGCTGTGAGCATTGAAGAGAACTGGGATAAAAGGGGGCGGCGTAGCCATTCAGGGAGAGCCTTGAAGGAGCCCTGAACTGGGAAAGAACAGCATGCAGAAGAAAGCGTCTGTGCTGTGAAGATCTGCAGCCATAAGAACACACCGAGGAGGTATGGACTTTAGCAATCTGAGAACAGCATGATGGGACTCTAGAGAAATAGAACAACAACAAGTGGCAGCTTTCGATTTGGAGCAATCCAGCAAAGCTTGCAAATTTCTTGCTGGGCACCACCCTCTTGGTCAGGGCGAGTGGCCAGAAATGGAGGCCATTTTCCATGGGGAAAACGAAGTCATTGGCCCAGGCTCTGGGTGTCAGATGACAGGTGGCATCTGGGGCTCTAAGGACTTGCAGGGTCCTAGTTGCTGGCAGCTTTCGTTCTGGAAGGATCCAGCACAGTTTGTAGATTCCTGGCTTGGCACTGCCCTGCCTGCCAGGCCAAGTGGCCACAAATGAAGGCCATTTTCCATGGGAAAAAGAAGTCCTTTCCCCAGGGTCTCAGGAATATGTTCAAGGTGGCGTTTGAGGCTCTAAGTACTTCCAGGGCCCTAGTTGCTGCCAGCTTTTCTTTTGGAAAAATCCAGCAACGATTGCATCATTCTAGCTAGGCTCCCACTTTCTGCCAGGGTGGGTGGCTGCCAAGGGAGGCCATTTGCCATGGGAAAAAGAAGTCCTTTCCCCAGGGTCTGGGTGTCAGATGAAAGGTGGCCTTTGGGGTTCTGAGGACTTGTAGGGTAGTACTTACTGGCTAGAGTAGAGGAAATGGATTCTATTTGAATATCTGTCTAGAGGCTTTGCCCCACAGGTCCTGGTTGTCCTTGATGGGCTGCAGCTGTGAGCATTGAAGAGAACTGGGATAAAAGGGGGCGGCGTAGCCATTCAGGGAGAGCCTTGAAGGAGCCCTGAACTGGGAAAGAACAGCATGCAGAAGAAAGCGTCTGTGCTGTGAAGATCTGCAGCCATAAGAACACACCGAGGAGGTATGGACTTTAGCAATCTGAGAACAGCATGATGGGACTCTAGAGAAATAGAACAACAACAAGTGGCAGCTTTCGATTTGGAGCAATCCAGCAAAGCTTGCAAATTTCTTGCTGGGCACCACCCTCTTGGTCAGGGCGAGTGGCCAGAAATGGAGGCCATTTTCCATGGGGAAAACGAAGTCATTGGCCCAGGCTCTGGGTGTCAGATGACAGGTGGCATCTGGGGCTCTAAGGACTTGCAGGGTCCTAGTTGCTGGCAGCTTTCGTTCTGGAAGGATCCAGCAGAGTTTGTAGATTCCTGGCTTGGCACTGCCCTGCCTGCCAGGCCAAGTGGCCACAAATGAAGGCCATTTTCCATGGGAAAAACGAAGTCCTTTCCCCAGGGTCTCAGGAATATGTTCAAGGTGGCGTTTGAGGCTCTAAGTACTTCCAGGGCCCTAGTTGCTGCCAGCTTTTCTTTTGGAAAAATCCAGCAACGATTGCATCATTCTAGCTAGGCTCCCACTTTCTGCCAGGGTGGGTGGCTGCCAAGGGAGGCCATTTGCCATGGGAAAAAGAAGTCCTTTCCCCAGGGTCTGGGTGTCAGATGAAAGGTGGCCTTTGGGGTTCTGAGGACTTGTAGGGTAGTACTTACTGGCTAGAGTAGAGGAAATGGATTCTATTTGAATATCTGTCTAGAGGCTTTGCCCCACAGGTCCTGGTTGTCCTTGATGGGCTGCAGCTGTGAGCATTGAAGAGAACTGGGATAAAAGGGGGCGGCGTAGCCATTCAGGGAGAGCCTTGAAGGAGCCCTGAACTGGGAAAGAACAGCATGCAGAAGAAAGCGTCTGTGCTGTGAAGATCTGCAGCCATAAGAACACACCGAGGAGGTATGGACTTTAGCAATCTGAGAACAGCATGATGGGACTCTAGAGAAATAGAACAACAGCAAGTGGCAGCTTTAGATTTGGAGCAATCCAGCAAAGCTTGCAAATTTCTTGCTGGGCACCACCCTCTTGGTCAGGGCGAGTGGCCAGAAATGGAGGCCATTTTCCATGGGGAAAACGAAGTCATTGGCCCAGGCTCTGGGTGTCAGATGACAGGTGGCATCTGGGGCTCTAAGGACTTGCAGGGTCCTAGTTGCTGGCAGCTTTCGTTCTGGAAGGATCCAGCAGAGTTTGTAGATTCCTGGCTTGGCACTGCCCTGCCTGCCAGGCCAAGTGGCCACAAATGAAGGCCATTTTCCATGGGAAAAACGAAGTCCTTTCCCCAGGGTCTCAGGAATATGTTCAAGGTGGCGTTTGAGGCTCTAAGTACTTCCAGGGCCCTAGTTGCTGCCAGCTTTTCTTTTGGAAAAATCCAGCAACGATTGCATCATTCTAGCTAGGCTCCCACTTTCTGCCAGGGTGGGTGGCTGCCAAGGGAGGCCATTTGCCATGGGAAAAAGAAGTCCTTTCCCCAGGGTCTGGGTGTCAGATGAAAGGTGGCCTTTGGGGTTCTGAGGACTTGTAGGGTAGTACTTACTGGCTAGAGTAGAGGAAATGGATTCTATTTGAATATCTGTCTAGAGGCTTTGCCCCACAGGTCCTGGTTGTCCTTGATGGGCTGCAGCTGTGAGCATTGAAGAGAACTGGGATAAAAGGGGGCGGCGTAGCCATTCAGGGAGAGCCTTGAAGGAGCCCTGAACTGGGAAAGAACAGCATGCAGAAGAAAGCGTCTGTGCTGTGAAGATCTGCAGCCATAAGAACACACCGAGGAGGTATGGACTTTAGCAAGCTGAGAACAGCATGATGGGACTCTAGAGAAATAGAACAACAACAAGTGGCAGCTTTCGATTTGGAGCAATCCAGCAAAGCTTGCAAATTTCTTGCTGGGCACCACCCTCTTGGTCAGGGCGAGTGGCCAGAAATGGAGGCCATTTTCCATGGGGAAAACGAAGTCATTGGCCCAGGCTCTGGGTGTCAGATGACAGGTGGCATCTGGGGCTCTAAGGACTTGCAGGGTCCTAGTTGCTGGCAGCTTTCGTTCTGGAAGGATCCAGCAGAGTTTGTAGATTCCTGGCTTGGCACTGCCCTGCCTGCCAGGCCAAGTGGCCAGAAATGAAGGCCATTTTCCATGGGAAAAACGAAGTCCTTTCCCCAGGGTCTCAGGAATATGTTCAAGGTGGCGTTTGAGGCTCTAAGTACTTCCAGGGCCCTAGTTGCTGCCAGCTTTTCTTTTGGAAAAATCCAGCAACGATTGCATCATTCTAGCTAGGCTCCCACTTTCTGCCAGGGTGGGTGGCTGCCAAGGGAGGCCATTTGCCATGGGAAAAAGAAGTCCTTTCCCCAGGGTCTGGGTGTCAGATGAAAGGTGGCCTTTGGGGTTCTGAGGACTTGTAGGGTAGTACTTACTGGCTAGAGTAGAGGAAATGGATTCTATTTGAATATCTGTCTAGAGGCTTTGCCCCACAGGTCCTGGTTGTCCTTGATGGGCTGCAGCTGTGAGCATTGAAGAGAACTGGGATAAAAGGGGGCGGCGTAGCCATTCAGGGAGAGCCTTGAAGGAGCCCTGAACTGGGAAAGAACAGCATGCAGAAGAAAGCGTCTGTGCTGTGAAGATCTGCAGCCATAAGAACACACCGAGGAGGTATGGACTTTAGCAATCTGAGAACAGCATGATGGGACTCTAGAGAAATAGAACAACAACAAGTGGCAGCTTTCGATTTGGAGCAATCCAGCAAAGCTTGCAAATTTCTTGCTGGGCACCACCCTCTTGGTCAGGGCGAGTGGCCAGAAATGGAGGCCATTTTCCATGGGGAAAACGAAGTCATTGGCCCAGGCTCTGGGTGTCAGATGACAGGTGGCATCTGGGGCTCTAAGGACTTGCAGGGTCCTAGTTGCTGGCAGCTTTCGTTCTGGAAGGATCCAGCAGAGTTTGTAGATTCCTGGCTTGGCACTGCCCTGCCTGCCAGGCCAAGTGGCCACAAATGAAGGCCATTTTCCATGGGAAAAAGAAGTCCTTTCCCCAGGGTCTCAGGAATATGTTCAAGGTGGCGTTTGAGGCTCTAAGTACTTCCAGGGCCCTAGTTGCTGCCAGCTTTTCTTTTGGAAAAATCCAGCAACGATTGCATCATTCTAGCTAGGCTCCCACTTTCTGCCAGGGTGGGTGGCTGCCAAGGGAGGCCATTTGCCATGGGAAAAAGAAGTCCTTTCCCCAGGGTCTGGGTGTCAGATGAAAGGTGGCCTTTGGGGTTCTGAGGACTTGTAGGGTAGTACTTACTGGCTAGAGTAGAGGAAATGGATTCTATTTGAATATCTGTCTAGAGGCTTTGCCCCACAGGTCCTGGTTGTCCTTGATGGGCTGCAGCTGTGAGCATTGAAGAGAACTGGGATAAAAGGGGGCGGCGTAGCCATTCAGGGAGAGCCTTGAAGGAGCCCTGAACTGGGAAAGAACAGCATGCAGAAGAAAGCGTCTGTGCTGTGAAGATCTGCAGCCATAAGAACACACCGAGGAGGTATGGACTTTAGCAATCTGAGAACAGCATGATGGGACTCTAGAGAAATAGAACAACAACAAGTGGCAGCTTTCGATTTGGAGCAATCCAGCAAAGCTTGCAAATTTCTTGCTGGGCACCACCCTCTTGGTCAGGGCGAGTGGCCAGAAATGGAGGCCATTTTCCATGGGGAAAACGAAGTCATTGGCCCAGGCTCTGGGTGTCAGATGACAGGTGGCATCTGGGGCTCTAAGGACTTGCAGGGTCCTAGTTGCTGGCAGCTTTCGTTCTGGAAGGATCCAGCACAGTTTGTAGATTCCTGGCTTGGCACTGCCCTGCCTGCCAGGCCAAGTGGCCACAAATGAAGGCCATTTTCCATGGGAAAAACGAAGTCCTTTCCCCAGGGTCTCAGGAATATGTTCAAGGTGGCGTTTGAGGCTCTAAGTACTTCCAGGGCCCTAGTTGCTGCCAGCTTTTCTTTTGGAAAAATCCAGCAACGATTGCATCATTCTAGCTAGGCTCCCACTTTCTGCCAGGGTGGGTGGCTGCCAAGGGAGGCCATTTGCCATGGGAAAAAGAAGTCCTTTCCCCAGGGTCTGGGTGTCAGATGAAAGGTGGCCTTTGGGGTTCTGAGGACTTGTAGGGTAGTACTTACTGGCTAGAGTAGAGGAAATGGATTCTATTTGAATATCTGTCTAGAGGCTTTGCCCCACAGGTCCTGGTTGTCCTTGATGGGCTGCAGCTGTGAGCATTGAAGAGAACTGCGATAAAAGGGGCGGCGTAGCCATTCAGGGAGAGCCTTGAAGGAGCCCTGAACTGGGAAAGAACAGCATGCAGAAGAAAGCGTCTGTGCTGTGAAGATCTGCAGCCATAAGAACACACCGAGGAGGTATGGACTTTAGCAATCTGAGAACAGCATGATGGGACTCTAGAGAAATAGAACAACAACAAGTGGCAGCTTTAGATTTGGAGCAATCCAGCAAAGCTTGCAAATTTCTTGCTGGGCACCACCCTCTTGGTCAGGGCGAGTGGCCAGAAATGGAGGCCATTTTCCATGGGGAAAACGAAGTCATTGGCCCAGGCTCTGGGTGTCAGATGACAGGTGGCATCTGGGGCTCTAAGGACTTGCAGGGTCCTAGTTGCTGGCAGCTTTCGTTCTGGAAGGATCCAGCAGAGTTTGTAGATTCCTGGCTTGGCACTGCCCTGCCTGCCAGGCCAAGTGGCCACAAATGAAGGCCATTTTCCATGGGAAAAACGAAGTCCTTTCCCCAGGGTCTCAGGAATATGTTCAAGGTGGCGTTTGAGGCTCTAAGTACTTCCAGGGCCCTAGTTGCTGCCAGCTTTTCTTTTGGAAAAATCCAGCAACGATTGCATCATTCTAGCTAGGCTCCCACTTTCTGCCAGGGTGGGTGGCTGCCAAGGGAGGCCATTTGCCATGGGAAAAAGAAGTCCTTTCCCCAGGGTCTGGGTGTCAGATGAAAGGTGGCCTTTGGGGTTCTGAGGACTTGTAGGGTAGTACTTACTGGCTAGAGTAGAGGAAATGGATTCTATTTGAATATCTGTCTAGAGGCTTTGCCCCACAGGTCCTGGTTGTCCTTGATGGGCTGCAGCTGTGAGCATTGAAGAGAACTGGGATAAAAGGGGGCGGCGTAGCCATTCAGGGAGAGCCTTGAAGGAGCCCTGAACTGGGAAAGAACAGCATGCAGAAGAAAGCGTCTGTGCTGTGAAGATCTGCAGCCATAAGAACACACCGAGGAGGTATGGACTTTAGCAATCTGAGAACAGCATGATGGGACTCTAGAGAAATAGAACAACAGCAAGTGGCAGCTTTAGATTTGGAGCAATCCAGCAAAGCTTGCAAATTTCTTGCTGGGCACCACCCTCTTGGTCAGGGCGAGTGGCCAGAAATGGAGGCCATTTTCCATGGGGAAAACGAAGTCATTGGCCCAGGCTCTGGGTGTCAGATGACAGGTGGCATCTGGGGCTCTAAGGACTTGCAGGGTCCTAGTTGCTGGCAGCTTTCGTTCTGGAAGGATCCAGCAGAGTTTGTAGATTCCTGGCTTGGCACTGCCCTGCCTGCCAGGCCAAGTGGCCACAAATGAAGGCCATTTTCCATGGGAAAAACGAAGTCCTTTCCCCAGGGTCTCAGGAATATGTTCAAGGTGGCGTTTGAGGCTCTAAGTACTTCCAGGGCCCTAGTTGCTGCCAGCTTTTCTTTTGGAAAAATCCAGCAACGATTGCATCATTCTAGCTAGGCTCCCACTTTCTGCCAGGGTGGGTGGCTGCCAAGGGAGGCCATTTGCCATGGGAAAAAGAAGTCCTTTCCCCAGGGTCTGGGTGTCAGATGAAAGGTGGCCTTTGGGGTTCTGAGGACTTGTAGGGTAGTACTTACTGGCTAGAGTAGAGGAAATGGATTCTATTTGAATATCTGTCTAGAGGCTTTGCCCCACAGGTCCTGGTTGTCCTTGATGGGCTGCAGCTGTGAGCATTGAAGAGAACTGGGATAAAAGGGGGCGGCGTAGCCATTCAGGGAGAGCCTTGAAGGAGCCCTGAACTGGGAAAGAACAGCATGCAGAAGAAAGCGTCTGTGCTGTGAAGATCTGCAGCCATAAGAACACACCGAGGAGGTATGGACTTTAGCAATCTGAGAACAGCATGATGGGACTCTAGAGAAATAGAACAACAGCAAGTGGCAGCTTTCGATTTGGAGCAATCCAGCAAAGCTTGCAAATTTCTTGCTGGGCACCACCCTCTTGGTCAGGGCGAGTGGCCAGAAATGGAGGCCATTTTCCATGGGGAAAACGAAGTCATTGGCCCAGGCTCTGGGTGTCAGATGACAGGTGGCATCTGGGGCTCTAAGGACTTGCAGGGTCCTAGTTGCTGGCAGCTTTCGTTCTGGAAGGATCCAGCAGAGTTTGTAGATTCCTGGCTTGGCACTGCCCTGCCTGCCAGGCCAAGTGGCCACAAATGAAGGCCATTTTCCATGGGAAAAACGAAGTCCTTTCCCCAGGGTCTCAGGAATATGTTCAAGGTGGCGTTTGAGGCTCTAAGTACTTCCAGGGCCCTAGTTGCTGCCAGCTTTTCTTTTGGAAAAATCCAGCAACGATTGCATCATTCTAGCTAGGCTCCCACTTTCTGCCAGGGTGGGTGGCTGCCAAGGGAGGCCATTTGCCATGGGAAAAAGAAGTCCTTTCCCCAGGGTCTGGGTGTCAGATGAAAGGTGGCCTTTGGGGTTCTGAGGACTTGTAGGGTAGTACTTACTGGCTAGAGTAGAGGAAATGGATTCTATTTGAATATCTGTCTAGAGGCTTTGCCCCACAGGTCCTGGTTGTCCTTGATGGGCTGCAGCTGTGAGCATTGAAGAGAACTGGGATAAAAGGGGGCGGCGTAGCCATTCAGGGAGAGCCTTGAAGGAGCCCTGAACTGGGAAAGAACAGCATGCAGAAGAAAGCGTCTGTGCTGTGAAGATCTGCAGCCATAAGAACACACCGAGGAGGTATGGACTTTAGCAATCTGAGAACAGCATGATGGGACTCTAGAGAAATAGAACAACAACAAGTGGCAGCTTTCGATTTGGAGCAATCCAGCAAAGCTTGCAAATTTCTTGCTGGGCACCACCCTCTTGGTCAGGGCGAGTGGCCAGAAATGGAGGCCATTTTCCATGGGGAAAACGAAGTCATTGGCCCAGGCTCTGGGTGTCAGATGACAGGTGGCATCTGGGGCTCTAAGGACTTGCAGGGTCCTAGTTGCTGGCAGCTTTCGTTCTGGAAGGATCCAGCAGAGTTTGTAGATTCCTGGCTTGGCACTGCCCTGCCTGCCAGGCCAAGTGGCCACAAATGAAGGCCATTTTCCATGGGAAAAACGAAGTCCTTTCCCCAGGGTCTCAGGAATATGTTCAAGGTGGCGTTTGAGGCTCTAAGTACTTCCAGGGCCCTAGTTGCTGCCAGCTTTTCTTTTGGAAAAATCCAGCAACGATTGCATCATTCTAGCTAGGCTCCCACTTTCTGCCAGGGTGGGTGGCTGCCAAGGGAGGCCATTTGCCATGGGAAAAAGAAATCCTTTCCCCAGGGTCTGGGTGTCAGATGAAAGGTGGCCTTTGGGGTTCTGAGGACTTGTAGGGTAGTACTTACTGGCTAGAGTAGAGGAAATGGATTCTATTTGAATATCTGTCTAGAGGCTTTGCCCCACAGGTCCTGGTTGTCCTTGATGGGCTGCAGCTGTGAGCATTGAAGAGAACTGGGATAAAAGGGGGCGGCGTAGCCATTCAGGGAGAGCCTTGAAGGAGCCCTGAACTGGGAAAGAACAGCATGCAGAAGAAAGCGTCTGTGCTGTGAAGATCTGCAGCCATAAGAACACACCGAGGAGGTATGGACTTTAGCAAGCTGAGAACAGCATGATGGGACTCTAGAGAAATAGAACAACAACAAGTGGCAGCTTTCGATTTGGAGCAATCCAGCAAAGCTTGCAAATTTCTTGCTGGGCACCACCCTCTTGGTCAGGGCGAGTGGCCAGAAATGGAGGCCATTTTCCATGGGGAAAACGAAGTCATTGGCCCAGGCTCTGGGTGTCAGATGACAGGTGGCATCTGGGGCTCTAAGGACTTGCAGGGTCCTAGTTGCTGGCAGCTTTCGTTCTGGAAGGATCCAGCAGAGTTTGTAGATTCCTGGCTTGGCACTGCCCTGCCTGCCAGGCCAAGTGGCCACAAATGAAGGCCATTTTCCATGGGAAAAACGAAGTCCTTTCCCCAGGGTCTCAGGAATATGTTCAAGGTGGCGTTTGAGGCTCTAAGTACTTCCAGGGCCCTAGTTGCTGCCAGCTTTTCTTTTGGAAAAATCCAGCAACGATTGCATCATTCTAGCTAGGCTCCCACTTTCTGCCAGGGTGGGTGGCTGCCAAGGGAGGCCATTTGCCATGGGAAAAAGAAGTCCTTTCCCCAGGGTCTGGGTGTCAGATGAAAGGTGGCCTTTGGGGTTCTGAGGACTTGTAGGGTAGTACTTACTGGCTAGAGTAGAGGAAATGGATTCTATTTGAATATCTGTCTAGAGGCTTTGCCCCACAGGTCCTGGTTGTCCTTGATGGGCTGCAGCTGTGAGCATTGAAGAGAACTGGGATAAAAGGGGGCGGCGTAGCCATTCAGGGAGAGCCTTGAAGGAGCCCTGAACTGGGAAAGAACAGCATGCAGAAGAAAGCGTCTGTGCTGTGAAGATCTGCAGCCATAAGAACACACCGAGGAGGTATGGACTTTAGCAAGCTGAGAACAGCATGATGGGACTCTAGAGAAATAGAACAACAACAAGTGGCAGCTTTCGATTTGGAGCAATCCAGCAAAGCTTGCAAATTTCTTGCTGGGCACCACCCTCTTGGTCAGGGCGAGTGGCCAGAAATGGAGGCCATTTTCCATGGGGAAAACGAAGTCATTGGCCCAGGCTCTGGGTGTCAGATGACAGGTGGCATCTGGGGCTCTAAGGACTTGCAGGGTCCTAGTTGCTGGCAGCTTTCGTTCTGGAAGGATCCAGCAGAGTTTGTAGATTCCTGGCTTGGCACTGCCCTGCCTGCCAGGCCAAGTGGCCACAAATGAAGGCCATTTTCCATGGGAAAAAGAAGTCCTTTCCCCAGGGTCTCAGGAATATGTTCAAGGTGGCGTTTGAGGCTCTAAGTACTTCCAGGGCCCTAGTTGCTGCCAGCTTTTCTTTTGGAAAAATCCAGCAACGATTGCATCATTCTAGCTAGGCTCCCACTTTCTGCCAGGGTGGGTGGCTGCCAAGGGAGGCCATTTGCCATGGGAAAAAGAAGTCCTTTCCCCAGGGTCTGGGTGTCAGATGAAAGGTGGCCTTTGGGGTTCTGAGGACTTGTAGGGTAGTACTTACTGGCTAGAGTAGAGGAAATGGATTCTATTTGAATATCTGTCTAGAGGCTTTGCCCCACAGGTCCTGGTTGTCCTTGATGGGCTGCAGCTGTGAGCATTGAAGAGAACTGGGATAAAAGGGGGCGGCGTAGCCATTCAGGGAGAGCCTTGAAGGAGCCCTGAACTGGGAAAGAACAGCATGCAGAAGAAAGCGTCTGTGCTGTGAAGATCTGCAGCCATAAGAACACACCGAGGAGGTATGGACTTTAGCAATCTGAGAACAGCATGATGGGACTCTAGAGAAATAGAACAACAACAAGTGGCAGCTTTCGATTTGGAGCAATCCAGCAAAGCTTGCAAATTTCTTGCTGGGCACCACCCTCTTGGTCAGGGCGAGTGGCCAGAAATGGAGGCCATTTTCCATGGGGAAAACGAAGTCATTGGCCCAGGCTCTGGGTGTCAGATGACAGGTGGCATCTGGGGCTCTAAGGACTTGCAGGGTCCTAGTTGCTGGCAGCTTTCGTTCTGGAAGGATCCAGCAGAGTTTGTAGATTCCTGGCTTGGCACTGCCCTGCCTGCCAGGCCAAGTGGCCACAAATGAAGGCCATTTTCCATGGGAAAAAGAAGTCCTTTCCCCAGGGTCTCAGGAATATGTTCAAGGTGGCGTTTGAGGCTCTAAGTACTTCCAGGGCCCTAGTTGCTGCCAGCTTTTCTTTTGGAAAAATCCAGCAACGATTGCATCATTCTAGCTAGGCTCCCACTTTCTGCCAGGGTGGGTGGCTGCCAAGGGAGGCCATTTGCCATGGGAAAAAGAAGTCCTTTCCCCAGGGTCTGGGTGTCAGATGAAAGGTGGCCTTTGGGGTTCTGAGGACTTGTAGGGTAGTACTTACTGGCTAGAGTAGAGGAAATGGATTCTATTTGAATATCTGTCTAGAGGCTTTGCCCCACAGGTCCTGGTTGTCCTTGATGGGCTGCAGCTGTGAGCATTGAAGAGAACTGGGATAAAAGGGGGCGGCGTAGCCATTCAGGGAGAGCCTTGAAGGAGCCCTGAACTGGGAAAGAACAGCATGCAGAAGAAAGCGTCTGTGCTGTGAAGATCTGCAGCCATAAGAACACACCGAGGAGGTATGGACTTTAGCAATCTGAGAACAGCATGATGGGACTCTAGAGAAATAGAACAACAACAAGTGGCAGCTTTAGATTTGGAGCAATCCAGCAAAGCTTGCAAATTTCTTGCTGGGCACCACCCTCTTGGTCAGGGCGAGTGGCCAGAAATGGAGGCCATTTTCCATGGGGAAAACGAAGTCATTGGCCCAGGCTCTGGGTGTCAGATGACAGGTGGCATCTGGGGCTCTAAGGACTTGCAGGGTCCTAGTTGCTGGCAGCTTTCGTTCTGGAAGGATCCAGCACAGTTTGTAGATTCCTGGCTTGGCACTGCCCTGCCTGCCAGGCCAAGTGGCCACAAATGAAGGCCATTTTCCATGGGAAAAAGAAGTCCTTTCCCCAGGGTCTCAGGAATATGTTCAAGGTGGCGTTTGAGGCTCTAAGTACTTCCAGGGCCCTAGTTGCTGCCAGCTTTTCTTTTGGAAAAATCCAGCAACGATTGCATCATTCTAGCTAGGCTCCCACTTTCTGCCAGGGTGGGTGGCTGCCAAGGGAGGCCATTTGCCATGGGAAAAAGAAGTCCTTTCCCCAGGGTCTGGGTGTCAGATGAAAGGTGGCCTTTGGGGTTCTGAGGACTTGTAGGGTAGTACTTACTGGCTAGAGTAGAGGAAATGGATTCTATTTGAATATCTGTCTAGAGGCTTTGCCCCACAGGTCCTGGTTGTCCTTGATGGGCTGCAGCTGTGAGCATTGAAGAGAACTGGGATAAAAGGGGGCGGCGTAGCCATTCAGGGAGAGCCTTGAAGGAGCCCTGAACTGGGAAAGAACAGCATGCAGAAGAAAGCGTCTGTGCTGTGAAGATCTGCAGCCATAAGAACACACCGAGGAGGTATGGACTTTAGCAATCTGAGAACAGCATGATGGGACTCTAGAGAAATAGAACAACAACAAGTGGCAGCTTTCGATTTGGAGCAATCCAGCAAAGCTTGCAAATTTCTTGCTGGGCACCACCCTCTTGGTCAGGGCGAGTGGCCAGAAATGGAGGCCATTTTCCATGGGGAAAACGAAGTCATTGGCCCAGGCTCTGGGTGTCAGATGACAGGTGGCATCTGGGGCTCTAAGGACTTGCAGGGTCCTAGTTGCTGGCAGCTTTCGTTCTGGAAGGATCCAGCAGAGTTTGTAGATTCCTGGCTTGGCACTGCCCTGCCTGCCAGGCCAAGTGGCCACAAATGAAGGCCATTTTCCATGGGAAAAACGAAGTCCTTTCCCCAGGGTCTCAGGAATATGTTCAAGGTGGCGTTTGAGGCTCTAAGTACTTCCAGGGCCCTAGTTGCTGCCAGCTTTTCTTTTGGAAAAATCCAGCAACGATTGCATCATTCTAGCTAGGCTCCCACTTTCTGCCAGGGTGGGTGGCTGCCAAGGGAGGCCATTTGCCATGGGAAAAAGAAGTCCTTTCCCCAGGGTCTGGGTGTCAGATGAAAGGTGGCCTTTGGGGTTCTGAGGACTTGTAGGGTAGTACTTACTGGCTAGAGTAGAGGAAATGGATTCTATTTGAATATCTGTCTAGAGGCTTTGCCCCACAGGTCCTGGTTGTCCTTGATGGGCTGCAGCTGTGAGCATTGAAGAGAACTGGGATAAAAGGGGGCGGCGTAGCCATTCAGGGAGAGCCTTGAAGGAGCCCTGAACTGGGAAAGAACAGCATGCAGAAGAAAGCGTCTGTGCTGTGAAGATCTGCAGCCATAAGAACACACCGAGGAGGTATGGACTTTAGCAATCTGAGAACAGCATGATGGGACTCTAGAGAAATAGAACAACAGCAAGTGGCAGCTTTAGATTTGGAGCAATCCAGCAAAGCTTGCAAATTTCTTGCTGGGCACCACCCTCTTGGTCAGGGCGAGTGGCCAGAAATGGAGGCCATTTTCCATGGGGAAAACGAAGTCATTGGCCCAGGCTCTGGGTGTCAGATGACAGGTGGCATCTGGGGCTCTAAGGACTTGCAGGGTCCTAGTTGCTGGCAGCTTTCGTTCTGGAAGGATCCAGCAGAGTTTGTAGATTCCTGGCTTGGCACTGCCCTGCCTGCCAGGCCAAGTGGCCACAAATGAAGGCCATTTTCCATGGGAAAAACGAAGTCCTTTCCCCAGGGTCTCAGGAATATGTTCAAGGTGGCGTTTGAGGCTCTAAGTACTTCCAGGGCCCTAGTTGCTGCCAGCTTTTCTTTTGGAAAAATCCAGCAACGATTGCATCATTCTAGCTAGGCTCCCACTTTCTGCCAGGGTGGGTGGCTGCCAAGGGAGGCCATTTGCCATGGGAAAAAGAAGTCCTTTCCCCAGGGTCTGGGTGTCAGATGAAAGGTGGCCTTTGGGGTTCTGAGGACTTGTAGGGTAGTACTTACTGGCTAGAGTAGAGGAAATGGATTCTATTTGAATATCTGTCTAGAGGCTTTGCCCCACAGGTCCTGGTTGTCCTTGATGGGCTGCAGCTGTGAGCATTGAAGAGAACTGGGATAAAAGGGGGCGGCGTAGCCATTCAGGGAGAGCCTTGAAGGAGCCCTGAACTGGGAAAGAACAGCATGCAGAAGAAAGCGTCTGTGCTGTGAAGATCTGCAGCCATAAGAACACACCGAGGAGGTATGGACTTTAGCAAGCTGAGAACAGCATGATGGGACTCTAGAGAAATAGAACAACAACAAGTGGCAGCTTTCGATTTGGAGCAATCCAGCAAAGCTTGCAAATTTCTTGCTGGGCACCACCCTCTTGGTCAGGGCGAGTGGCCAGAAATGGAGGCCATTTTCCATGGGGAAAACGAAGTCATTGGCCCAGGCTCTGGGTGTCAGATGACAGGTGGCATCTGGGGCTCTAAGGACTTGCAGGGTCCTAGTTGCTGGCAGCTTTCGTTCTGGAAGGATCCAGCAGAGTTTGTAGATTCCTGGCTTGGCACTGCCCTGCCTGCCAGGCCAAGTGGCCACAAATGAAGGCCATTTTCCATGGGAAAAACGAAGTCCTTTCCCCAGGGTCTCAGGAATATGTTCAAGGTGGCGTTTGAGGCTCTAAGTACTTCCAGGGCCCTAGTTGCTGCCAGCTTTTCTTTTGGAAAAATCCAGCAACGATTGCATCATTCTAGCTAGGCTCCCACTTTCTGCCAGGGTGGGTGGCTGCCAAGGGAGGCCATTTGCCATGGGAAAAAGAAGTCCTTTCCCCAGGGTCTGGGTGTCAGATGAAAGGTGGCCTTTGGGGTTCTGAGGACTTGTAGGGTAGTACTTACTGGCTAGAGTAGAGGAAATGGATTCTATTTGAATATCTGTCTAGAGGCTTTGCCCCACAGGTCCTGGTTGTCCTTGATGGGCTGCAGCTGTGAGCATTGAAGAGAACTGGGATAAAAGGGGGCGGCGTAGCCATTCAGGGAGAGCCTTGAAGGAGCCCTGAACTGGGAAAGAACAGCATGCAGAAGAAAGCGTCTGTGCTGTGAAGATCTGCAGCCATAAGAACACACCGAGGAGGTATGGACTTTAGCAATCTGAGAACAGCATGATGGGACTCTAGAGAAATAGAACAACAACAAGTGGCAGCTTTCGATTTGGAGCAATCCAGCAAAGCTTGCAAATTTCTTGCTGGGCACCACCCTCTTGGTCAGGGCGAGTGGCCAGAAATGGAGGCCATTTTCCATGGGGAAAACGAAGTCATTGGCCCAGGCTCTGGGTGTCAGATGACAGGTGGCATCTGGGGCTCTAAGGACTTGCAGGGTCCTAGTTGCTGGCAGCTTTCGTTCTGGAAGGATCCAGCAGAGTTTGTAGATTCCTGGCTTGGCACTGCCCTGCCTGCCAGGCCAAGTGGCCACAAATGAAGGCCATTTTCCATGGGAAAAAGAAGTCCTTTCCCCAGGGTCTCAGGAATATGTTCAAGGTGGCGTTTGAGGCTCTAAGTACTTCCAGGGCCCTAGTTGCTGCCAGCTTTTCTTTTGGAAAAATCCAGCAACGATTGCATCATTCTAGCTAGGCTCCCACTTTCTGCCAGGGTGGGTGGCTGCCAAGGGAGGCCATTTGCCATGGGAAAAAGAAGTCCTTTCCCCAGGGTCTGGGTGTCAGATGAAAGGTGGCCTTTGGGGTTCTGAGGACTTGTAGGGTAGTACTTACTGGCTAGAGTAGAGGAAATGGATTCTATTTGAATATCTGTCTAGAGGCTTTGCCCCACAGGTCCTGGTTGTCCTTGATGGGCTGCAGCTGTGAGCATTGAAGAGAACTGGGATAAAAGGGGGCGGCGTAGCCATTCAGGGAGAGCCTTGAAGGAGCCCTGAACTGGGAAAGAACAGCATGCAGAAGAAAGCGTCTGTGCTGTGAAGATCTGCAGCCATAAGAACACACCGAGGAGGTATGGACTTTAGCAATCTGAGAACAGCATGATGGGACTCTAGAGAAATAGAACAACAACAAGTGGCAGCTTTCGATTTGGAGCAATCCAGCAAAGCTTGCAAATTTCTTGCTGGGCACCACCCTCTTGGTCAGGGCGAGTGGCCAGAAATGGAGGCCATTTTCCATGGGGAAAACGAAGTCATTGGCCCAGGCTCTGGGTGTCAGATGACAGGTGGCATCTGGGGCTCTAAGGACTTGCAGGGTCCTAGTTGCTGGCAGCTTTCGTTCTGGAAGGATCCAGCACAGTTTGTAGATTCCTGGCTTGGCACTGCCCTGCCTGCCAGGCCAAGTGGCCACAAATGAAGGCCATTTTCCATGGGAAAAACGAAGTCCTTTCCCCAGGGTCTCAGGAATATGTTCAAGGTGGCGTTTGAGGCTCTAAGTACTTCCAGGGCCCTAGTTGCTGCCAGCTTTTCTTTTGGAAAAATCCAGCAACGATTGCATCATTCTAGCTAGGCTCCCACTTTCTGCCAGGGTGGGTGGCTGCCAAGGGAGGCCATTTGCCATGGGAAAAAGAAGTCCTTTCCCCAGGGTCTGGGTGTCAGATGAAAGGTGGCCTTTGGGGTTCTGAGGACTTGTAGGGTAGTACTTACTGGCTAGAGTAGAGGAAATGGATTCTATTTGAATATCTGTCTAGAGGCTTTGCCCCACAGGTCCTGGTTGTCCTTGATGGGCTGCAGCTGTGAGCATTGAAGAGAACTGCGATAAAAGGGGCGGCGTAGCCATTCAGGGAGAGCCTTGAAGGAGCCCTGAACTGGGAAAGAACAGCATGCAGAAGAAAGCGTCTGTGCTGTGAAGATCTGCAGCCATAAGAACACACCGAGGAGGTATGGACTTTAGCAATCTGAGAACAGCATGATGGGACTCTAGAGAAATAGAACAACAACAAGTGGCAGCTTTAGATTTGGAGCAATCCAGCAAAGCTTGCAAATTTCTTGCTGGGCACCACCCTCTTGGTCAGGGCGAGTGGCCAGAAATGGAGGCCATTTTCCATGGGGAAAACGAAGTCATTGGCCCAGGCTCTGGGTGTCAGATGACAGGTGGCATCTGGGGCTCTAAGGACTTGCAGGGTCCTAGTTGCTGGCAGCTTTCGTTCTGGAAGGATCCAGCAGAGTTTGTAGATTCCTGGCTTGGCACTGCCCTGCCTGCCAGGCCAAGTGGCCACAAATGAAGGCCATTTTCCATGGGAAAAACGAAGTCCTTTCCCCAGGGTCTCAGGAATATGTTCAAGGTGGCGTTTGAGGCTCTAAGTACTTCCAGGGCCCTAGTTGCTGCCAGCTTTTCTTTTGGAAAAATCCAGCAACGATTGCATCATTCTAGCTAGGCTCCCACTTTCTGCCAGGGTGGGTGGCTGCCAAGGGAGGCCATTTGCCATGGGAAAAAGAAGTCCTTTCCCCAGGGTCTGGGTGTCAGATGAAAGGTGGCCTTTGGGGTTCTGAGGACTTGTAGGGTAGTACTTACTGGCTAGAGTAGAGGAAATGGATTCTATTTGAATATCTGTCTAGAGGCTTTGCCCCACAGGTCCTGGTTGTCCTTGATGGGCTGCAGCTGTGAGCATTGAAGAGAACTGGGATAAAAGGGGGCGGCGTAGCCATTCAGGGAGAGCCTTGAAGGAGCCCTGAACTGGGAAAGAACAGCATGCAGAAGAAAGCGTCTGTGCTGTGAAGATCTGCAGCCATAAGAACACACCGAGGAGGTATGGACTTTAGCAATCTGAGAACAGCATGATGGGACTCTAGAGAAATAGAACAACAGCAAGTGGCAGCTTTAGATTTGGAGCAATCCAGCAAAGCTTGCAAATTTCTTGCTGGGCACCACCCTCTTGGTCAGGGCGAGTGGCCAGAAATGGAGGCCATTTTCCATGGGGAAAACGAAGTCATTGGCCCAGGCTCTGGGTGTCAGATGACAGGTGGCATCTGGGGCTCTAAGGACTTGCAGGGTCCTAGTTGCTGGCAGCTTTCGTTCTGGAAGGATCCAGCACAGTTTGTAGATTCCTGGCTTGGCACTGCCCTGCCTGCCAGGCCAAGTGGCCACAAATGAAGGCCATTTTCCATGGGAAAAACGAAGTCCTTTCCCCAGGGTCTCAGGAATATGTTCAAGGTGGCGTTTGAGGCTCTAAGTACTTCCAGGGCCCTAGTTGCTGCCAGCTTTTCTTTTGGAAAAATCCAGCAACGATTGCATCATTCTAGCTAGGCTCCCACTTTCTGCCAGGGTGGGTGGCTGCCAAGGGAGGCCATTTGCCATGGGAAAAAGAAGTCCTTTCCCCAGGGTCTGGGTGTCAGATGAAAGGTGGCCTTTGGGGTTCTGAGGACTTGTAGGGTAGTACTTACTGGCTAGAGTAGAGGAAATGGATTCTATTTGAATATCTGTCTAGAGGCTTTGCCCCACAGGTCCTGGTTGTCCTTGATGGGCTGCAGCTGTGAGCATTGAAGAGAACTGGGATAAAAGGGGGCGGCGTAGCCATTCAGGGAGAGCCTTGAAGGAGCCCTGAACTGGGAAAGAACAGCATGCAGAAGAAAGCGTCTGTGCTGTGAAGATCTGCAGCCATAAGAACACACCGAGGAGGTATGGACTTTAGCAATCTGAGAACAGCATGATGGGACTCTAGAGAAATAGAACAACAGCAAGTGGCAGCTTTCGATTTGGAGCAATCCAGCAAAGCTTGCAAATTTCTTGCTGGGCACCACCCTCTTGGTCAGGGCGAGTGGCCAGAAATGGAGGCCATTTTCCATGGGGAAAACGAAGTCATTGGCCCAGGCTCTGGGTGTCAGATGACAGGTGGCATCTGGGGCTCTAAGGACTTGCAGGGTCCTAGTTGCTGGCAGCTTTCGTTCTGGAAGGATCCAGCAGAGTTTGTAGATTCCTGGCTTGGCACTGCCCTGCCTGCCAGGCCAAGTGGCCACAAATGAAGGCCATTTTCCATGGGAAAAACGAAGTCCTTTCCCCAGGGTCTCAGGAATATGTTCAAGGTGGCGTTTGAGGCTCTAAGTACTTCCAGGGCCCTAGTTGCTGCCAGCTTTTCTTTTGGAAAAATCCAGCAACGATTGCATCATTCTAGCTAGGCTCCCACTTTCTGCCAGGGTGGGTGGCTGCCAAGGGAGGCCATTTGCCATGGGAAAAAGAAGTCCTTTCCCCAGGGTCTGGGTGTCAGATGAAAGGTGGCCTTTGGGGTTCTGAGGACTTGTAGGGTAGTACTTACTGGCTAGAGTAGAGGAAATGGATTCTATTTGAATATCTGTCTAGAGGCTTTGCCCCACAGGTCCTGGTTGTCCTTGATGGGCTGCAGCTGTGAGCATTGAAGAGAACTGGGATAAAAGGGGGCGGCGTAGCCATTCAGGGAGAGCCTTGAAGGAGCCCTGAACTGGGAAAGAACAGCATGCAGAAGAAAGCGTCTGTGCTGTGAAGATCTGCAGCCATAAGAACACACCGAGGAGGTATGGACTTTAGCAATCTGAGAACAGCATGATGGGACTCTAGAGAAATAGAACAACAACAAGTGGCAGCTTTCGATTTGGAGCAATCCAGCAAAGCTTGCAAATTTCTTGCTGGGCACCACCCTCTTGGTCAGGGCGAGTGGCCAGAAATGGAGGCCATTTTCCATGGGGAAAACGAAGTCATTGGCCCAGGCTCTGGGTGTCAGATGACAGGTGGCATCTGGGGCTCTAAGGACTTGCAGGGTCCTAGTTGCTGGCAGCTTTCGTTCTGGAAGGATCCAGCAGAGTTTGTAGATTCCTGGCTTGGCACTGCCCTGCCTGCCAGGCCAAGTGGCCACAAATGAAGGCCATTTGCCATGGGAAAAACGAAGTCCTTTCCCCAGGGTCTCAGGAATATGTTCAAGGTGGCGTTTGAGGCTCTAAGTACTTCCAGGGCCCTAGTTGCTGCCAGCTTTTCTTTTGGAAAAATCCAGCAACGATTGCATCATTCTAGCTAGGCTCCCACTTTCTGCCAGGGTGGGTGGCTGCCAAGGGAGGCCATTTGCCATGGGAAAAAGAAGTCCTTTCCCCAGGGTCTGGGTGTCAGATGAAAGGTGGCCTTTGGGGTTCTGAGGACTTGTAGGGTAGTACTTACTGGCTAGAGTAGAGGAAATGGATTCTATTTGAATATCTGTCTAGAGGCTTTGCCCCACAGGTCCTGGTTGTCCTTGATGGGCTGCAGCTGTGAGCATTGAAGAGAACTGGGATAAAAGGGGGCGGCGTAGCCATTCAGGGAGAGCCTTGAAGGAGCCCTGAACTGGGAAAGAACAGCATGCAGAAGAAAGCGTCTGTGCTGTGAAGATCTGCAGCCATAAGAACACACCGAGGAGGTATGGACTTTAGCAATCTGAGAACAGCATGATGGGACTCTAGAGAAATAGAACAACAACAAGTGGCAGCTTTCGATTTGGAGCAATCCAGCAAAGCTTGCAAATTTCTTGCTGGGCACCACCCTCTTGGTCAGGGCGAGTGGCCAGAAATGGAGGCCATTTTCCATGGGGAAAACGAAGTCATTGGCCCAGGCTCTGGGTGTCAGATGACAGGTGGCATCTGGGGCTCTAAGGACTTGCAGGGTCCTAGTTGCTGGCAGCTTTCGTTCTGGAAGGATCCAGCAGAGTTTGTAGATTCCTGGCTTGGCACTGCCCTGCCTGCCAGGCCAAGTGGCCACAAATGAAGGCCATTTTCCATGGGAAAAACGAAGTCCTTTCCCCAGGGTCTCAGGAATATGTTCAAGGTGGCGTTTGAGGCTCTAAGTACTTCCAGGGCCCTAGTTGCTGCCAGCTTTTCTTTTGGAAAAATCCAGCAACGATTGCATCATTCTAGCTAGGCTCCCACTTTCTGCCAGGGTGGGTGGCTGCCAAGGGAGGCCATTTGCCATGGGAAAAAGAAGTCCTTTCCCCAGGGTCTGGGTGTCAGATGAAAGGTGGCCTTTGGGGTTCTGAGGACTTGTAGGGTAGTACTTACTGGCTAGAGTAGAGGAAATGGATTCTATTTGAATATCTGTCTAGAGGCTTTGCCCCACAGGTCCTGGTTGTCCTTGATGGGCTGCAGCTGTGAGCATTGAAGAGAACTGGGATAAAAGGGGGCGGCGTAGCCATTCAGGGAGAGCCTTGAAGGAGCCCTGAACTGGGAAAGAACAGCATGCAGAAGAAAGCGTCTGTGCTGTGAAGATCTGCAGCCATAAGAACACACCGAGGAGGTATGGACTTTAGCAATCTGAGAACAGCATGATGGGACTCTAGAGAAATAGAACAACAACAAGTGGCAGCTTTCGATTTGGAGCAATCCAGCAAAGCTTGCAAATTTCTTGCTGGGCACCACCCTCTTGGTCAGGGCGAGTGGCCAGAAATGGAGGCCATTTTCCATGGGGAAAACGAAGTCATTGGCCCAGGCTCTGGGTGTCAGATGACAGGTGGCATCTGGGGCTCTAAGGACTTGCAGGGTCCTAGTTGCTGGCAGCTTTCGTTCTGGAAGGATCCAGCAGAGTTTGTAGATTCCTGGCTTGGCACTGCCCTGCCTGCCAGGCCAAGTGGCCACAAATGAAGGCCATTTTCCATGGGAAAAACGAAGTCCTTTCCCCAGGGTCTCAGGAATATGTTCAAGGTGGCGTTTGAGGCTCTAAGTACTTCCAGGGCCCTAGTTGCTGCCAGCTTTTCTTTTGGAAAAATCCAGCAACGATTGCATCATTCTAGCTAGGCTCCCACTTTCTGCCAGGGTGGGTGGCTGCCAAGGGAGGCCATTTGCCATGGGAAAAAGAAGTCCTTTCCCCAGGGTCTGGGTGTCAGATGAAAGGTGGCCTTTGGGGTTCTGAGGACTTGTAGGGTAGTACTTACTGGCTAGAGTAGAGGAAATGGATTCTATTTGAATATCTGTCTAGAGGCTTTGCCCCACAGGTCCTGGTTGTCCTTGATGGGCTGCAGCTGTGAGCATTGAAGAGAACTGGGATAAAAGGGGGCGGCGTAGCCATTCAGGG
Source organism: Agelaius phoeniceus (assembly GCF_051311805.1). Taxonomy (NCBI): domain Eukaryota; kingdom Metazoa; phylum Chordata; class Aves; order Passeriformes; family Icteridae; genus Agelaius; species Agelaius phoeniceus. The sequence continues at coordinate 46,929 of NW_027509894.1, read as the reverse complement.
AGAGCCTTGAAGGAGCCCTGAACTGGGAAAGAACAGCATGCAGAAGAAAGCGTCTGTGCTGTGAAGATCTGCAGCCATAAGAACACACCGAGGAGGTATGGACTTTAGCAATCTGAGAACAGCATGATGGGACTCTAGAGAAATAGAACAACAACAAGTGGCAGCTTTCGATTTGGAGCAATCCAGCAAAGCTTGCAAATTTCTTGCTGGGCACCACCCTCTTGGTCAGGGCGAGTGGCCAGAAATGGAGGCCATTTTCCATGGGGAAAACGAAGTCATTGGCCCAGGCTCTGGGTGTCAGATGACAGGTGGCATCTGGGGCTCTAAGGACTTGCAGGGTCCTAGTTGCTGGCAGCTTTCGTTCTGGAAGGATCCAGCAGAGTTTGTAGATTCCTGGCTTGGCACTGCCCTGCCTGCCAGGCCAAGTGGCCACAAATGAAGGCCATTTGCCATGGGAAAAAGAAGTCCTTTCCCCAGGGTCTCAGGAATATGTTCAAGGTGGCGTTTGAGGCTCTAAGTACTTCCAGGGCCCTAGTTGCTGCCAGCTTTTCTTTTGGAAAAATCCAGCAACGATTGCATCATTCTAGCTAGGCTCCCACTTTCTGCCAGGGTGGGTGGCTGCCAAGGGAGGCCATTTGCCATGGGAAAAAGAAGTCCTTTCCCCAGGGTCTGGGTGTCAGATGAAAGGTGGCCTTTGGGGTTCTGAGGACTTGTAGGGTAGTACTTACTGGCTAGAGTAGAGGAAATGGATTCTATTTGAATATCTGTCTAGAGGCTTTGCCCCACAGGTCCTGGTTGTCCTTGATGGGCTGCAGCTGTGAGCATTGAAGAGAACTGGGATAAAAGGGGGCGGCGTAGCCATTCAGGGAGAGCCTTGAAGGAGCCCTGAACTGGGAAAGAACAGCATGCAGAAGAAAGCGTCTGTGCTGTGAAGATCTGCAGCCATAAGAACACACCGAGGAGGTATGGACTTTAGCAATCTGAGAACAGCATGATGGGACTCTAGAGAAATAGAACAACAACAAGTGGCAGCTTTCGATTTGGAGCAATCCAGCAAAGCTTGCAAATTTCTTGCTGGGCACCACCCTCTTGGTCAGGGCGAGTGGCCAGAAATGGAGGCCATTTTCCATGGGGAAAACGAAGTCATTGGCCCAGGCTCTGGGTGTCAGATGACAGGTGGCATCTGGGGCTCTAAGGACTTGCAGGGTCCTAGTTGCTGGCAGCTTTCGTTCTGGAAGGATCCAGCAGAGTTTGTAGATTCCTGGCTTGGCACTGCCCTGCCTGCCAGGCCAAGTGGCCACAAATGAAGGCCATTTTCCATGGGAAAAAGAAGTCCTTTCCCCAGGGTCTCAGGAATATGTTCAAGGTGGCGTTTGAGGCTCTAAGTACTTCCAGGGCCCTAGTTGCTGCCAGCTTTTCTTTTGGAAAAATCCAGCAACGATTGCATCATTCTAGCTAGGCTCCCACTTTCTGCCAGGGTGGGTGGCTGCCAAGGGAGGCCATTTGCCATGGGAAAAAGAAGTCCTTTCCCCAGGGTCTGGGTGTCAGATGAAAGGTGGCCTTTGGGGTTCTGAGGACTTGTAGGGTAGTACTTACTGGCTAGAGTAGAGGAAATGGATTCTATTTGAATATCTGTCTAGAGGCTTTGCCCCACAGGTCCTGGTTGTCCTTGATGGGCTGCAGCTGTGAGCATTGAAGAGAACTGGGATAAAAGGGGGCGGCGTAGCCATTCAGGGAGAGCCTTGAAGGAGCCCTGAACTGGGAAAGAACAGCATGCAGAAGAAAGCGTCTGTGCTGTGAAGATCTGCAGCCATAAGAACACACCGAGGAGGTATGGACTTTAGCAATCTGAGAACAGCATGATGGGACTCTAGAGAAATAGAACAACAACAAGTGGCAGCTTTCGATTTGGAGCAATCCAGCAAAGCTTGCAAATTTCTTGCTGGGCACCACCCTCTTGGTCAGGGCGAGTGGCCAGAAATGGAGGCCATTTTCCATGGGGAAAACGAAGTCATTGGCCCAGGCTCTGGGTGTCAGATGACAGGTGGCATCTGGGGCTCTAAGGACTTGCAGGGTCCTAGTTGCTGGCAGCTTTCGTTCTGGAAGGATCCAGCACAGTTTGTAGATTCCTGGCTTGGCACTGCCCTGCCTGCCAGGCCAAGTGGCCACAAATGAAGGCCATTTTCCATGGGAAAAACGAAGTCCTTTCCCCAGGGTCTCAGGAATATGTTCAAGGTGGCGTTTGAGGCTCTAAGTACTTCCAGGGCCCTAGTTGCTGCCAGCTTTTCTTTTGGAAAAATCCAGCAACGATTGCATCATTCTAGCTAGGCTCCCACTTTCTGCCAGGGTGGGTGGCTGCCAAGGGAGGCCATTTGCCATGGGAAAAAGAAGTCCTTTCCCCAGGGTCTGGGTGTCAGATGAAAGGTGGCCTTTGGGGTTCTGAGGACTTGTAGGGTAGTACTTACTGGCTAGAGTAGAGGAAATGGATTCTATTTGAATATCTGTCTAGAGGCTTTGCCCCACAGGTCCTGGTTGTCCTTGATGGGCTGCAGCTGTGAGCATTGAAGAGAACTGGGATAAAAGGGGGCGGCGTAGCCATTCAGGGAGAGCCTTGAAGGAGCCCTGAACTGGGAAAGAACAGCATGCAGAAGAAAGCGTCTGTGCTGTGAAGATCTGCAGCCATAAGAACACACCGAGGAGGTATGGACTTTAGCAATCTGAGAACAGCATGATGGGACTCTAGAGAAATAGAACAACAACAAGTGGCAGCTTTCGATTTGGAGCAATCCAGCAAAGCTTGCAAATTTCTTGCTGGGCACCACCCTCTTGGTCAGGGCGAGTGGCCAGAAATGGAGGCCATTTTCCATGGGGAAAACGAAGTCATTGGCCCAGGCTCTGGGTGTCAGATGACAGGTGGCATCTGGGGCTCTAAGGACTTGCAGGGTCCTAGTTGCTGGCAGCTTTCGTTCTGGAAGGATCCAGCACAGTTTGTAGATTCCTGGCTTGGCACTGCCCTGCCTGCCAGGCCAAGTGGCCACAAATGAAGGCCATTTTCCATGGGAAAAACGAAGTCCTTTCCCCAGGGTCTCAGGAATATGTTCAAGGTGGCGTTTGAGGCTCTAAGTACTTCCAGGGCCCTAGTTGCTGCCAGCTTTTCTTTTGGAAAAATCCAGCAACGATTGCATCATTCTAGCTAGGCTCCCACTTTCTGCCAGGGTGGGTGGCTGCCAAGGGAGGCCATTTGCCATGGGAAAAAGAAGTCCTTTCCCCAGGGTCTGGGTGTCAGATGAAAGGTGGCCTTTGGGGTTCTGAGGACTTGTAGGGTAGTACTTACTGGCTAGAGTAGAGGAAATGGATTCTATTTGAATATCTGTCTAGAGGCTTTGCCCCACAGGTCCTGGTTGTCCTTGATGGGCTGCAGCTGTGAGCATTGAAGAGAACTGGGATAAAAGGGGGCGGCGTAGCCATTCAGGGAGAGCCTTGAAGGAGCCCTGAACTGGGAAAGAACAGCATGCAGAAGAAAGCGTCTGTGCTGTGAAGATCTGCAGCCATAAGAACACACCGAGGAGGTATGGACTTTAGCAATCTGAGAACAGCATGATGGGACTCTAGAGAAATAGAACAACAACAAGTGGCAGCTTTCGATTTGGAGCAATCCAGCAAAGCTTGCAAATTTCTTGCTGGGCACCACCCTCTTGGTCAGGGCGAGTGGCCAGAAATGGAGGCCATTTTCCATGGGGAAAACGAAGTCATTGGCCCAGGCTCTGGGTGTCAGATGACAGGTGGCATCTGGGGCTCTAAGGACTTGCAGGGTCCTAGTTGCTGGCAGCTTTCGTTCTGGAAGGATCCAGCAGAGTTTGTAGATTCCTGGCTTGGCACTGCCCTGCCTGCCAGGCCAAGTGGCCACAAATGAAGGCCATTTTCCATGGGAAAAAGAAGTCCTTTCCCCAGGGTCTCAGGAATATGTTCAAGGTGGCGTTTGAGGCTCTAAGTACTTCCAGGGCCCTAGTTGCTGCCAGCTTTTCTTTTGGAAAAATCCAGCAACGATTGCATCATTCTAGCTAGGCTCCCACTTTCTGCCAGGGTGGGTGGCTGCCAAGGGAGGCCATTTGCCATGGGAAAAAGAAGTCCTTTCCCCAGGGTCTGGGTGTCAGATGAAAGGTGGCCTTTGGGGTTCTGAGGACTTGTAGGGTAGTACTTACTGGCTAGAGTAGAGGAAATGGATTCTATTTGAATATCTGTCTAGAGGCTTTGCCCCACAGGTCCTGGTTGTCCTTGATGGGCTGCAGCTGTGAGCATTGAAGAGAACTGGGATAAAAGGGGGCGGCGTAGCCATTCAGGGAGAGCCTTGAAGGAGCCCTGAACTGGGAAAGAACAGCATGCAGAAGAAAGCGTCTGTGCTGTGAAGATCTGCAGCCATAAGAACACACCGAGGAGGTATGGACTTTAGCAATCTGAGAACAGCATGATGGGACTCTAGAGAAATAGAACAACAACAAGTGGCAGCTTTCGATTTGGAGCAATCCAGCAAAGCTTGCAAATTTCTTGCTGGGCACCACCCTCTTGGTCAGGGCGAGTGGCCAGAAATGGAGGCCATTTTCCATGGGGAAAACGAAGTCATTGGCCCAGGCTCTGGGTGTCAGATGACAGGTGGCATCTGGGGCTCTAAGGACTTGCAGGGTCCTAGTTGCTGGCAGCTTTCGTTCTGGAAGGATCCAGCAGAGTTTGTAGATTCCTGGCTTGGCACTGCCCTGCCTGCCAGGCCAAGTGGCCACAAATGAAGGCCATTTTCCATGGGAAAAAGAAGTCCTTTCCCCAGGGTCTCAGGAATATGTTCAAGGTGGCGTTTGAGGCTCTAAGTACTTCCAGGGCCCTAGTTGCTGCCAGCTTTTCTTTTGGAAAAATCCAGCAACGATTGCATCATTCTAGCTAGGCTCCCACTTTCTGCCAGGGTGGGTGGCTGCCAAGGGAGGCCATTTGCCATGGGAAAAAGAAGTCCTTTCCCCAGGGTCTGGGTGTCAGATGAAAGGTGGCCTTTGGGGTTCTGAGGACTTGTAGGGTAGTACTTACTGGCTAGAGTAGAGGAAATGGATTCTATTTGAATATCTGTCTAGAGGCTTTGCCCCACAGGTCCTGGTTGTCCTTGATGGGCTGCAGCTGTGAGCATTGAAGAGAACTGGGATAAAAGGGGGCGGCGTAGCCATTCAGGGAGAGCCTTGAAGGAGCCCTGAACTGGGAAAGAACAGCATGCAGAAGAAAGCGTCTGTGCTGTGAAGATCTGCAGCCATAAGAACACACCGAGGAGGTATGGACTTTAGCAAGCTGAGAACAGCATGATGGGACTCTAGAGAAATAGAACAACAGCAAGTGGCAGCTTTAGATTTGGAGCAATCCAGCAAAGCTTGCAAATTTCTTGCTGGGCACCACCCTCTTGGTCAGGGCGAGTGGCCAGAAATGGAGGCCATTTTCCATGGGGAAAACGAAGTCATTGGCCCAGGCTCTGGGTGTCAGATGACAGGTGGCATCTGGGGCTCTAAGGACTTGCAGGGTCCTAGTTGCTGGCAGCTTTCGTTCTGGAAGGATCCAGCAGAGTTTGTAGATTCCTGGCTTGGCACTGCCCTGCCTGCCAGGCCAAGTGGCCACAAATGAAGGCCATTTTCCATGGGAAAAACGAAGTCCTTTCCCCAGGGTCTCAGGAATATGTTCAAGGTGGCGTTTGAGGCTCTAAGTACTTCCAGGGCCCTAGTTGCTGCCAGCTTTTCTTTTGGAAAAATCCAGCAACGATTGCATCATTCTAGCTAGGCTCCCACTTTCTGCCAGGGTGGGTGGCTGCCAAGGGAGGCCATTTGCCATGGGAAAAAGAAGTCCTTTCCCCAGGGTCTGGGTGTCAGATGAAAGGTGGCCTTTGGGGTTCTGAGGACTTGTAGGGTAGTACTTACTGGCTAGAGTAGAGGAAATGGATTCTATTTGAATATCTGTCTAGAGGCTTTGCCCCACAGGTCCTGGTTGTCCTTGATGGGCTGCAGCTGTGAGCATTGAAGAGAACTGGGATAAAAGGGGGCGGCGTAGCCATTCAGGGAGAGCCTTGAAGGAGCCCTGAACTGGGAAAGAACAGCATGCAGAAGAAAGCGTCTGTGCTGTGAAGATCTGCAGCCATAAGAACACACCGAGGAGGTATGGACTTTAGCAATCTGAGAACAGCATGATGGGACTCTAGAGAAATAGAACAACAACAAGTGGCAGCTTTCGATTTGGAGCAATCCAGCAAAGCTTGCAAATTTCTTGCTGGGCACCACCCTCTTGGTCAGGGCGAGTGGCCAGAAATGGAGGCCATTTTCCATGGGGAAAACGAAGTCATTGGCCCAGGCTCTGGGTGTCAGATGACAGGTGGCATCTGGGGCTCTAAGGACTTGCAGGGTCCTAGTTGCTGGCAGCTTTCGTTCTGGAAGGATCCAGCAGAGTTTGTAGATTCCTGGCTTGGCACTGCCCTGCCTGCCAGGCCAAGTGGCCACAAATGAAGGCCATTTGCCATGGGAAAAAGAAGTCCTTTCCCCAGGGTCTCAGGAATATGTTCAAGGTGGCGTTTGAGGCTCTAAGTACTTCCAGGGCCCTAGTTGCTGCCAGCTTTTCTTTTGGAAAAATCCAGCAACGATTGCATCATTCTAGCTAGGCTCCCACTTTCTGCCAGGGTGGGTGGCTGCCAAGGGAGGCCATTTGCCATGGGAAAAAGAAGTCCTTTCCCCAGGGTCTGGGTGTCAGATGAAAGGTGGCCTTTGGGGTTCTGAGGACTTGTAGGGTAGTACTTACTGGCTAGAGTAGAGGAAATGGATTCTATTTGAATATCTGTCTAGAGGCTTTGCCCCACAGGTCCTGGTTGTCCTTGATGGGCTGCAGCTGTGAGCATTGAAGAGAACTGGGATAAAAGGGGGCGGCGTAGCCATTCAGGGAGAGCCTTGAAGGAGCCCTGAACTGGGAAAGAACAGCATGCAGAAGAAAGCGTCTGTGCTGTGAAGATCTGCAGCCATAAGAACACACCGAGGAGGTATGGACTTTAGCAATCTGAGAACAGCATGATGGGACTCTAGAGAAATAGAACAACAACAAGTGGCAGCTTTCGATTTGGAGCAATCCAGCAAAGCTTGCAAATTTCTTGCTGGGCACCACCCTCTTGGTCAGGGCGAGTGGCCAGAAATGGAGGCCATTTTCCATGGGGAAAACGAAGTCATTGGCCCAGGCTCTGGGTGTCAGATGACAGGTGGCATCTGGGGCTCTAAGGACTTGCAGGGTCCTAGTTGCTGGCAGCTTTCGTTCTGGAAGGATCCAGCAGAGTTTGTAGATTCCTGGCTTGGCACTGCCCTGCCTGCCAGGCCAAGTGGCCACAAATGAAGGCCATTTTCCATGGGAAAAAGAAGTCCTTTCCCCAGGGTCTCAGGAATATGTTCAAGGTGGCGTTTGAGGCTCTAAGTACTTCCAGGGCCCTAGTTGCTGCCAGCTTTTCTTTTGGAAAAATCCAGCAACGATTGCATCATTCTAGCTAGGCTCCCACTTTCTGCCAGGGTGGGTGGCTGCCAAGGGAGGCCATTTGCCATGGGAAAAAGAAGTCCTTTCCCCAGGGTCTGGGTGTCAGATGAAAGGTGGCCTTTGGGGTTCTGAGGACTTGTAGGGTAGTACTTACTGGCTAGAGTAGAGGAAATGGATTCTATTTGAATATCTGTCTAGAGGCTTTGCCCCACAGGTCCTGGTTGTCCTTGATGGGCTGCAGCTGTGAGCATTGAAGAGAACTGGGATAAAAGGGGGCGGCGTAGCCATTCAGGGAGAGCCTTGAAGGAGCCCTGAACTGGGAAAGAACAGCATGCAGAAGAAAGCGTCTGTGCTGTGAAGATCTGCAGCCATAAGAACACACCGAGGAGGTATGGACTTTAGCAATCTGAGAACAGCATGATGGGACTCTAGAGAAATAGAACAACAACAAGTGGCAGCTTTCGATTTGGAGCAATCCAGCAAAGCTTGCAAATTTCTTGCTGGGCACCACCCTCTTGGTCAGGGCGAGTGGCCAGAAATGGAGGCCATTTTCCATGGGGAAAACGAAGTCATTGGCCCAGGCTCTGGGTGTCAGATGACAGGTGGCATCTGGGGCTCTAAGGACTTGCAGGGTCCTAGTTGCTGGCAGCTTTCGTTCTGGAAGGATCCAGCACAGTTTGTAGATTCCTGGCTTGGCACTGCCCTGCCTGCCAGGCCAAGTGGCCACAAATGAAGGCCATTTTCCATGGGAAAAACGAAGTCCTTTCCCCAGGGTCTCAGGAATATGTTCAAGGTGGCGTTTGAGGCTCTAAGTACTTCCAGGGCCCTAGTTGCTGCCAGCTTTTCTTTTGGAAAAATCCAGCAACGATTGCATCATTCTAGCTAGGCTCCCACTTTCTGCCAGGGTGGGTGGCTGCCAAGGGAGGCCATTTGCCATGGGAAAAAGAAGTCCTTTCCCCAGGGTCTGGGTGTCAGATGAAAGGTGGCCTTTGGGGTTCTGAGGACTTGTAGGGTAGTACTTACTGGCTAGAGTAGAGGAAATGGATTCTATTTGAATATCTGTCTAGAGGCTTTGCCCCACAGGTCCTGGTTGTCCTTGATGGGCTGCAGCTGTGAGCATTGAAGAGAACTGGGATAAAAGGGGGCGGCGTAGCCATTCAGGGAGAGCCTTGAAGGAGCCCTGAACTGGGAAAGAACAGCATGCAGAAGAAAGCGTCTGTGCTGTGAAGATCTGCAGCCATAAGAACACACCGAGGAGGTATGGACTTTAGCAAGCTGAGAACAGCATGATGGGACTCTAGAGAAATAGAACAACAACAAGTGGCAGCTTTCGATTTGGAGCAATCCAGCAAAGCTTGCAAATTTCTTGCTGGGCACCACCCTCTTGGTCAGGGCGAGTGGCCAGAAATGGAGGCCATTTTCCATGGGGAAAACGAAGTCATTGGCCCAGGCTCTGGGTGTCAGATGACAGGTGGCATCTGGGGCTCTAAGGACTTGCAGGGTCCTAGTTGCTGGCAGCTTTCGTTCTGGAAGGATCCAGCAGAGTTTGTAGATTCCTGGCTTGGCACTGCCCTGCCTGCCAGGCCAAGTGGCCAGAAATGAAGGCCATTTTCCATGGGAAAAACGAAGTCCTTTCCCCAGGGTCTCAGGAATATGTTCAAGGTGGCGTTTGAGGCTCTAAGTACTTCCAGGGCCCTAGTTGCTGCCAGCTTTTCTTTTGGAAAAATCCAGCAACGATTGCATCATTCTAGCTAGGCTCCCACTTTCTGCCAGGGTGGGTGGCTGCCAAGGGAGGCCATTTGCCATGGGAAAAAGAAGTCCTTTCCCCAGGGTCTGGGTGTCAGATGAAAGGTGGCCTTTGGGGTTCTGAGGACTTGTAGGGTAGTACTTACTGGCTAGAGTAGAGGAAATGGATTCTATTTGAATATCTGTCTAGAGGCTTTGCCCCACAGGTCCTGGTTGTCCTTGATGGGCTGCAGCTGTGAGCATTGAAGAGAACTGGGATAAAAGGGGGCGGCGTAGCCATTCAGGGAGAGCCTTGAAGGAGCCCTGAACTGGGAAAGAACAGCATGCAGAAGAAAGCGTCTGTGCTGTGAAGATCTGCAGCCATAAGAACACACCGAGGAGGTATGGACTTTAGCAATCTGAGAACAGCATGATGGGACTCTAGAGAAATAGAACAACAACAAGTGGCAGCTTTCGATTTGGAGCAATCCAGCAAAGCTTGCAAATTTCTTGCTGGGCACCACCCTCTTGGTCAGGGCGAGTGGCCAGAAATGGAGGCCATTTTCCATGGGGAAAACGAAGTCATTGGCCCAGGCTCTGGGTGTCAGATGACAGGTGGCATCTGGGGCTCTAAGGACTTGCAGGGTCCTAGTTGCTGGCAGCTTTCGTTCTGGAAGGATCCAGCAGAGTTTGTAGATTCCTGGCTTGGCACTGCCCTGCCTGCCAGGCCAAGTGGCCACAAATGAAGGCCATTTTCCATGGGAAAAAGAAGTCCTTTCCCCAGGGTCTCAGGAATATGTTCAAGGTGGCGTTTGAGGCTCTAAGTACTTCCAGGGCCCTAGTTGCTGCCAGCTTTTCTTTTGGAAAAATCCAGCAACGATTGCATCATTCTAGCTAGGCTCCCACTTTCTGCCAGGGTGGGTGGCTGCCAAGGGAGGCCATTTGCCATGGGAAAAAGAAGTCCTTTCCCCAGGGTCTGGGTGTCAGATGAAAGGTGGCCTTTGGGGTTCTGAGGACTTGTAGGGTAGTACTTACTGGCTAGAGTAGAGGAAATGGATTCTATTTGAATATCTGTCTAGAGGCTTTGCCCCACAGGTCCTGGTTGTCCTTGATGGGCTGCAGCTGTGAGCATTGAAGAGAACTGGGATAAAAGGGGGCGGCGTAGCCATTCAGGGAGAGCCTTGAAGGAGCCCTGAACTGGGAAAGAACAGCATGCAGAAGAAAGCGTCTGTGCTGTGAAGATCTGCAGCCATAAGAACACACCGAGGAGGTATGGACTTTAGCAATCTGAGAACAGCATGATGGGACTCTAGAGAAATAGAACAACAACAAGTGGCAGCTTTCGATTTGGAGCAATCCAGCAAAGCTTGCAAATTTCTTGCTGGGCACCACCCTCTTGGTCAGGGCGAGTGGCCAGAAATGGAGGCCATTTTCCATGGGGAAAACGAAGTCATTGGCCCAGGCTCTGGGTGTCAGATGACAGGTGGCATCTGGGGCTCTAAGGACTTGCAGGGTCCTAGTTGCTGGCAGCTTTCGTTCTGGAAGGATCCAGCACAGTTTGTAGATTCCTGGCTTGGCACTGCCCTGCCTGCCAGGCCAAGTGGCCACAAATGAAGGCCATTTTCCATGGGAAAAACGAAGTCCTTTCCCCAGGGTCTCAGGAATATGTTCAAGGTGGCGTTTGAGGCTCTAAGTACTTCCAGGGCCCTAGTTGCTGCCAGCTTTTCTTTTGGAAAAATCCAGCAACGATTGCATCATTCTAGCTAGGCTCCCACTTTCTGCCAGGGTGGGTGGCTGCCAAGGGAGGCCATTTGCCATGGGAAAAAGAAGTCCTTTCCCCAGGGTCTGGGTGTCAGATGAAAGGTGGCCTTTGGGGTTCTGAGGACTTGTAGGGTAGTACTTACTGGCTAGAGTAGAGGAAATGGATTCTATTTGAATATCTGTCTAGAGGCTTTGCCCCACAGGTCCTGGTTGTCCTTGATGGGCTGCAGCTGTGAGCATTGAAGAGAACTGGGATAAAAGGGGGCGGCGTAGCCATTCAGGGAGAGCCTTGAAGGAGCCCTGAACTGGGAAAGAACAGCATGTAGAAGAAAGCGTCTGTGCTGTGAAGATCTGCAGCCATAAGAACACACCGAGGAGGTATGGACTTTAGCAATCTGAGAACAGCATGATGGGACTCTAGAGAAATAGAACAACAACAAGTGGCAGCTTTCGATTTGGAGCAATCCAGCAAAGCTTGCAAATTTCTTGCTGGGCACCACCCTCTTGGTCAGGGCGAGTGGCCAGAAATGGAGGCCATTTTCCATGGGGAAAACGAAGTCATTGGCCCAGGCTCTGGGTGTCAGATGACAGGTGGCATCTGGGGCTCTAAGGACTTGCAGGGTCCTAGTTGCTGGCAGCTTTCGTTCTGGAAGGATCCAGCAGAGTTTGTAGATTCCTGGCTTGGCACTGCCCTGCCTGCCAGGCCAAGTGGCCAGAAATGAAGGCCATTTTCCATGGGAAAAACGAAGTCCTTTCCCCAGGGTCTCAGGAATATGTTCAAGGTGGCGTTTGAGGCTCTAAGTACTTCCAGGGCCCTAGTTGCTGCCAGCTTTTCTTTTGGAAAAATCCAGCAACGATTGCATCATTCTAGCTAGGCTCCCACTTTCTGCCAGGGTGGGTGGCTGCCAAGGGAGGCCATTTGCCATGGGAAAAAGAAGTCCTTTCCCCAGGGTCTGGGTGTCAGATGAAAGGTGGCCTTTGGGGTTCTGAGGACTTGTAGGGTAGTACTTACTGGCTAGAGTAGAGGAAATGGATTCTATTTGAATATCTGTCTAGAGGCTTTGCCCCACAGGTCCTGGTTGTCCTTGATGGGCTGCAGCTGTGAGCATTGAAGAGAACTGGGATAAAAGGGGGCGGCGTAGCCATTCAGGGAGAGCCTTGAAGGAGCCCTGAACTGGGAAAGAACAGCATGCAGAAGAAAGCGTCTGTGCTGTGAAGATCTGCAGCCATAAGAACACACCGAGGAGGTATGGACTTTAGCAATCTGAGAACAGCATGATGGGACTCTAGAGAAATAGAACAACAACAAGTGGCAGCTTTCGATTTGGAGCAATCCAGCAAAGCTTGCAAATTTCTTGCTGGGCACCACCCTCTTGGTCAGGGCGAGTGGCCAGAAATGGAGGCCATTTTCCATGGGGAAAACGAAGTCATTGGCCCAGGCTCTGGGTGTCAGATGACAGGTGGCATCTGGGGCTCTAAGGACTTGCAGGGTCCTAGTTGCTGGCAGCTTTCGTTCTGGAAGGATCCAGCAGAGTTTGTAGATTCCTGGCTTGGCACTGCCCTGCCTGCCAGGCCAAGTGGCCACAAATGAAGGCCATTTTCCATGGGAAAAAGAAGTCCTTTCCCCAGGGTCTCAGGAATATGTTCAAGGTGGCGTTTGAGGCTCTAAGTACTTCCAGGGCCCTAGTTGCTGCCAGCTTTTCTTTTGGAAAAATCCAGCAACGATTGCATCATTCTAGCTAGGCTCCCACTTTCTGCCAGGGTGGGTGGCTGCCAAGGGAGGCCATTTGCCATGGGAAAAAGAAGTCCTTTCCCCAGGGTCTGGGTGTCAGATGAAAGGTGGCCTTTGGGGTTCTGAGGACTTGTAGGGTAGTACTTACTGGCTAGAGTAGAGGAAATGGATTCTATTTGAATATCTGTCTAGAGGCTTTGCCCCACAGGTCCTGGTTGTCCTTGATGGGCTGCAGCTGTGAGCATTGAAGAGAACTGCGATAAAAGGGGGCGGCGTAGCCATTCAGGGAGAGCCTTGAAGGAGCCCTGAACTGGGAAAGAACAGCATGCAGAAGAAAGCGTCTGTGCTGTGAAGATCTGCAGCCATAAGAACACACCGAGGAGGTATGGACTTTAGCAATCTGAGAACAGCATGATGGGACTCTAGAGAAATAGAACAACAACAAGTGGCAGCTTTCGATTTGGAGCAATCCAGCAAAGCTTGCAAATTTCTTGCTGGGCACCACCCTCTTGGTCAGGGCGAGTGGCCAGAAATGGAGGCCATTTTCCATGGGGAAAACGAAGTCATTGGCCCAGGCTCTGGGTGTCAGATGACAGGTGGCATCTGGGGCTCTAAGGACTTGCAGGGTCCTAGTTGCTGGCAGCTTTCGTTCTGGAAGGATCCAGCAGAGTTTGTAGATTCCTGGCTTGGCACTGCCCTGCCTGCCAGGCCAAGTGGCCAGAAATGAAGGCCATTTGCCATGGGAAAAAGAAGTCCTTTCCCCAGGGTCTCAGGAATATGTTCAAGGTGGCGTTTGAGGCTCTAAGTACTTCCAGGGCCCTAGTTGCTGCCAGCTTTTCTTTTGGAAAAATCCAGCAACGATTGCATCATTCTAGCTAGGCTCCCACTTTCTGCCAGGGTGGGTGGCTGCCAAGGGAGGCCATTTGCCATGGGAAAAAGAAGTCCTTTCCCCAGGGTCTGGGTGTCAGATGAAAGGTGGCCTTTGGGGTTCTGAGGACTTGTAGGGTAGTACTTACTGGCTAGAGTAGAGGAAATGGATTCTATTTGAATATCTGTCTAGAGGCTTTGCCCCACAGGTCCTGGTTGTCCTTGATGGGCTGCAGCTGTGAGCATTGAAGAGAACTGGGATAAAAGGGGGCGGCGTAGCCATTCAGGGAGAGCCTTGAAGGAGCCCTGAACTGGGAAAGAACAGCATGCAGAAGAAAGCGTCTGTGCTGTGAAGATCTGCAGCCATAAGAACACACCGAGGAGGTATGGACTTTAGCAATCTGAGAACAGCATGATGGGACTCTAGAGAAATAGAACAACAACAAGTGGCAGCTTTCGATTTGGAGCAATCCAGCAAAGCTTGCAAATTTCTTGCTGGGCACCACCCTCTTGGTCAGGGCGAGTGGCCAGAAATGGAGGCCATTTTCCATGGGGAAAACGAAGTCATTGGCCCAGGCTCTGGGTGTCAGATGACAGGTGGCATCTGGGGCTCTAAGGACTTGCAGGGTCCTAGTTGCTGGCAGCTTTCGTTCTGGAAGGATCCAGCAGAGTTTGTAGATTCCTGGCTTGGCACTGCCCTGCCTGCCAGGCCAAGTGGCCACAAATGAAGGCCATTTTCCATGGGAAAAAGAAGTCCTTTCCCCAGGGTCTCAGGAATATGTTCAAGGTGGCGTTTGAGGCTCTAAGTACTTCCAGGGCCCTAGTTGCTGCCAGCTTTTCTTTTGGAAAAATCCAGCAACGATTGCATCATTCTAGCTAGGCTCCCACTTTCTGCCAGGGTGGGTGGCTGCCAAGGGAGGCCATTTGCCATGGGAAAAAGAAGTCCTTTCCCCAGGGTCTGGGTGTCAGATGAAAGGTGGCCTTTGGGGTTCTGAGGACTTGTAGGGTAGTACTTACTGGCTAGAGTAGAGGAAATGGATTCTATTTGAATATCTGTCTAGAGGCTTTGCCCCACAGGTCCTGGTTGTCCTTGATGGGCTGCAGCTGTGAGCATTGAAGAGAACTGGGATAAAAGGGGGCGGCGTAGCCATTCAGGGAGAGCCTTGAAGGAGCCCTGAACTGGGAAAGAACAGCATGCAGAAGAAAGCGTCTGTGCTGTGAAGATCTGCAGCCATAAGAACACACCGAGGAGGTATGGACTTTAGCAATCTGAGAACAGCATGATGGGACTCTAGAGAAATAGAACAACAGCAAGTGGCAGCTTTCGATTTGGAGCAATCCAGCAAAGCTTGCAAATTTCTTGCTGGGCACCACCCTCTTGGTCAGGGCGAGTGGCCAGAAATGGAGGCCATTTTCCATGGGGAAAACGAAGTCATTGGCCCAGGCTCTGGGTGTCAGATGACAGGTGGCATCTGGGGCTCTAAGGACTTGCAGGGTCCTAGTTGCTGGCAGCTTTCGTTCTGGAAGGATCCAGCAGAGTTTGTAGATTCCTGGCTTGGCACTGCCCTGCCTGCCAGGCCAAGTGGCCACAAATGAAGGCCATTTTCCATGGGAAAAAGAAGTCCTTTCCCCAGGGTCTCAGGAATATGTTCAAGGTGGCGTTTGAGGCTCTAAGTACTTCCAGGGCCCTAGTTGCTGCCAGCTTTTCTTTTGGAAAAATCCAGCAACGATTGCATCATTCTAGCTAGGCTCCCACTTTCTGCCAGGGTGGGTGGCTGCCAAGGGAGGCCATTTGCCATGGGAAAAAGAAGTCCTTTCCCCAGGGTCTGGGTGTCAGATGAAAGGTGGCCTTTGGGGTTCTGAGGACTTGTAGGGTAGTACTTACTGGCTAGAGTAGAGGAAATGGATTCTATTTGAATATCTGTCTAGAGGCTTTGCCCCACAGGTCCTGGTTGTCCTTGATGGGCTGCAGCTGTGAGCATTGAAGAGAACTGGGATAAAAGGGGGCGGCGTAGCCATTCAGGGAGAGCCTTGAAGGAGCCCTGAACTGGGAAAGAACAGCATGCAGAAGAAAGCGTCTGTGCTGTGAAGATCTGCAGCCATAAGAACACACCGAGGAGGTATGGACTTTAGCAATCTGAGAACAGCATGATGGGACTCTAGAGAAATAGAACAACAACAAGTGGCAGCTTTCGATTTGGAGCAATCCAGCAAAGCTTGCAAATTTCTTGCTGGGCACCACCCTCTTGGTCAGGGCGAGTGGCCAGAAATGGAGGCCATTTTCCATGGGGAAAACGAAGTCATTGGCCCAGGCTCTGGGTGTCAGATGACAGGTGGCATCTGGGGCTCTAAGGACTTGCAGGGTCCTAGTTGCTGGCAGCTTTCGTTCTGGAAGGATCCAGCAGAGTTTGTAGATTCCTGGCTTGGCACTGCCCTGCCTGCCAGGCCAAGTGGCCACAAATGAAGGCCATTTTCCATGGGAAAAAGAAGTCCTTTCCCCAGGGTCTCAGGAATATGTTCAAGGTGGCGTTTGAGGCTCTAAGTACTTCCAGGGCCCTAGTTGCTGCCAGCTTTTCTTTTGGAAAAATCCAGCAACGATTGCATCATTCTAGCTAGGCTCCCACTTTCTGCCAGGGTGGGTGGCTGCCAAGGGAGGCCATTTGCCATGGGAAAAAGAAGTCCTTTCCCCAGGGTCTGGGTGTCAGATGAAAGGTGGCCTTTGGGGTTCTGAGGACTTGTAGGGTAGTACTTACTGGCTAGAGTAGAGGAAATGGATTCTATTTGAATATCTGTCTAGAGGCTTTGCCCCACAGGTCCTGGTTGTCCTTGATGGGCTGCAGCTGTGAGCATTGAAGAGAACTGGGATAAAAGGGGGCGGCGTAGCCATTCAGGGAGAGCCTTGAAGGAGCCCTGAACTGGGAAAGAACAGCATGCAGAAGAAAGCGTCTGTGCTGTGAAGATCTGCAGCCATAAGAACACACCGAGGAGGTATGGACTTTAGCAATCTGAGAACAGCATGATGGGACTCTAGAGAAATAGAACAACAACAAGTGGCAGCTTTCGATTTGGAGCAATCCAGCAAAGCTTGCAAATTTCTTGCTGGGCACCACCCTCTTGGTCAGGGCGAGTGGCCAGAAATGGAGGCCATTTTCCATGGGGAAAACGAAGTCATTGGCCCAGGCTCTGGGTGTCAGATGACAGGTGGCATCTGGGGCTCTAAGGACTTGCAGGGTCCTAGTTGCTGGCAGCTTTCGTTCTGGAAGGATCCAGCAGAGTTTGTAGATTCCTGGCTTGGCACTGCCCTGCCTGCCAGGCCAAGTGGCCACAAATGAAGGCCATTTTCCATGGGAAAAAGAAGTCCTTTCCCCAGGGTCTCAGGAATATGTTCAAGGTGGCGTTTGAGGCTCTAAGTACTTCCAGGGCCCTAGTTGCTGCCAGCTTTTCTTTTGGAAAAATCCAGCAACGATTGCATCATTCTAGCTAGGCTCCCACTTTCTGCCAGGGTGGGTGGCTGCCAAGGGAGGCCATTTGCCATGGGAAAAAGAAGTCCTTTCCCCAGGGTCTGGGTGTCAGATGAAAGGTGGCCTTTGGGGTTCTGAGGACTTGTAGGGTAGTACTTACTGGCTAGAGTAGAGGAAATGGATTCTATTTGAATATCTGTCTAGAGGCTTTGCCCCACAGGTCCTGGTTGTCCTTGATGGGCTGCAGCTGTGAGCATTGAAGAGAACTGGGATAAAAGGGGGCGGCGTAGCCATTCAGGGAGAGCCTTGAAGGAGCCCTGAACTGGGAAAGAACAGCATGCAGAAGAAAGCGTCTGTGCTGTGAAGATCTGCAGCCATAAGAACACACCGAGGAGGTATGGACTTTAGCAATCTGAGAACAGCATGATGGGACTCTAGAGAAATAGAACAACAGCAAGTGGCAGCTTTCGATTTGGAGCAATCCAGCAAAGCTTGCAAATTTCTTGCTGGGCACCACCCTCTTGGTCAGGGCGAGTGGCCAGAAATGGAGGCCATTTTCCATGGGGAAAACGAAGTCATTGGCCCAGGCTCTGGGTGTCAGATGACAGGTGGCATCTGGGGCTCTAAGGACTTGCAGGGTCCTAGTTGCTGGCAGCTTTCGTTCTGGAAGGATCCAGCAGAGTTTGTAGATTCCTGGCTTGGCACTGCCCTGCCTGCCAGGCCAAGTGGCCACAAATGAAGGCCATTTTCCATGGGAAAAAGAAGTCCTTTCCCCAGGGTCTCAGGAATATGTTCAAGGTGGCGTTTGAGGCTCTAAGTACTTCCAGGGCCCTAGTTGCTGCCAGCTTTTCTTTTGGAAAAATCCAGCAACGATTGCATCATTCTAGCTAGGCTCCCACTTTCTGCCAGGGTGGGTGGCTGCCAAGGGAGGCCATTTGCCATGGGAAAAAGAAGTCCTTTCCCCAGGGTCTGGGTGTCAGATGAAAGGTGGCCTTTGGGGTTCTGAGGACTTGTAGGGTAGTACTTACTGGCTAGAGTAGAGGAAATGGATTCTATTTGAATATCTGTCTAGAGGCTTTGCCCCACAGGTCCTGGTTGTCCTTGATGGGCTGCAGCTGTGAGCATTGAAGAGAACTGGGATAAAAGGGGGCGGCGTAGCCATTCAGGGAGAGCCTTGAAGGAGCCCTGAACTGGGAAAGAACAGCATGCAGAAGAAAGCGTCTGTGCTGTGAAGATCTGCAGCCATAAGAACACACCGAGGAGGTATGGACTTTAGCAATCTGAGAACAGCATGATGGGACTCTAGAGAAATAGAACAACAACAAGTGGCAGCTTTCGATTTGGAGCAATCCAGCAAAGCTTGCAAATTTCTTGCTGGGCACCACCCTCTTGGTCAGGGCGAGTGGCCAGAAATGGAGGCCATTTTCCATGGGGAAAACGAAGTCATTGGCCCAGGCTCTGGGTGTCAGATGACAGGTGGCATCTGGGGCTCTAAGGACTTGCAGGGTCCTAGTTGCTGGCAGCTTTCGTTCTGGAAGGATCCAGCAGAGTTTGTAGATTCCTGGCTTGGCACTGCCCTGCCTGCCAGGCCAAGTGGCCACAAATGAAGGCCATTTTCCATGGGAAAAAGAAGTCCTTTCCCCAGGGTCTCAGGAATATGTTCAAGGTGGCGTTTGAGGCTCTAAGTACTTCCAGGGCCCTAGTTGCTGCCAGCTTTTCTTTTGGAAAAATCCAGCAACGATTGCATCATTCTAGCTAGGCTCCCACTTTCTGCCAGGGTGGGTGGCTGCCAAGGGAGGCCATTTGCCATGGGAAAAAGAAGTCCTTTCCCCAGGGTCTGGGTGTCAGATGAAAGGTGGCCTTTGGGGTTCTGAGGACTTGTAGGGTAGTACTTACTGGCTAGAGTAGAGGAAATGGATTCTATTTGAATATCTGTCTAGAGGCTTTGCCCCACAGGTCCTGGTTGTCCTTGATGGGCTGCAGCTGTGAGCATTGAAGAGAACTGGGATAAAAGGGGGCGGCGTAGCCATTCAGGGAGAGCCTTGAAGGAGCCCTGAACTGGGAAAGAACAGCATGCAGAAGAAAGCGTCTGTGCTGTGAAGATCTGCAGCCATAAGAACACACCGAGGAGGTATGGACTTTAGCAATCTGAGAACAGCATGATGGGACTCTAGAGAAATAGAACAACAACAAGTGGCAGCTTTCGATTTGGAGCAATCCAGCAAAGCTTGCAAATTTCTTGCTGGGCACCACCCTCTTGGTCAGGGCGAGTGGCCAGAAATGGAGGCCATTTTCCATGGGGAAAACGAAGTCATTGGCCCAGGCTCTGGGTGTCAGATGACAGGTGGCATCTGGGGCTCTAAGGACTTGCAGGGTCCTAGTTGCTGGCAGCTTTCGTTCTGGAAGGATCCAGCAGAGTTTGTAGATTCCTGGCTTGGCACTGCCCTGCCTGCCAGGCCAAGTGGCCACAAATGAAGGCCATTTTCCATGGGAAAAAGAAGTCCTTTCCCCAGGGTCTCAGGAATATGTTCAAGGTGGCGTTTGAGGCTCTAAGTACTTCCAGGGCCCTAGTTGCTGCCAGCTTTTCTTTTGGAAAAATCCAGCAACGATTGCATCATTCTAGCTAGGCTCCCACTTTCTGCCAGGGTGGGTGGCTGCCAAGGGAGGCCATTTGCCATGGGAAAAAGAAGTCCTTTCCCCAGGGTCTGGGTGTCAGATGAAAGGTGGCCTTTGGGGTTCTGAGGACTTGTAGGGTAGTACTTACTGGCTAGAGTAGAGGAAATGGATTCTATTTGAATATCTGTCTAGAGGCTTTGCCCCACAGGTCCTGGTTGTCCTTGATGGGCTGCAGCTGTGAGCATTGAAGAGAACTGGGATAAAAGGGGGCGGCGTAGCCATTCAGGGAGAGCCTTGAAGGAGCCCTGAACTGGGAAAGAACAGCATGCAGAAGAAAGCGTCTGTGCTGTGAAGATCTGCAGCCATAAGAACACACCGAGGAGGTATGGACTTTAGCAATCTGAGAACAGCATGATGGGACTCTAGAGAAATAGAACAACAACAAGTGGCAGCTTTCGATTTGGAGCAATCCAGCAAAGCTTGCAAATTTCTTGCTGGGCACCACCCTCTTGGTCAGGGCGAGTGGCCAGAAATGGAGGCCATTTTCCATGGGGAAAACGAAGTCATTGGCCCAGGCTCTGGGTGTCAGATGACAGGTGGCATCTGGGGCTCTAAGGACTTGCAGGGTCCTAGTTGCTGGCAGCTTTCGTTCTGGAAGGATCCAGCAGAGTTTGTAGATTCCTGGCTTGGCACTGCCCTGCCTGCCAGGCCAAGTGGCCACAAATGAAGGCCATTTTCCATGGGAAAAAGAAGTCCTTTCCCCAGGGTCTCAGGAATATGTTCAAGGTGGCGTTTGAGGCTCTAAGTACTTCCAGGGCCCTAGTTGCTGCCAGCTTTTCTTTTGGAAAAATCCAGCAACGATTGCATCATTCTAGCTAGGCTCCCACTTTCTGCCAGGGTGGGTGGCTGCCAAGGGAGGCCATTTGCCATGGGAAAAAGAAGTCCTTTCCCCAGGGTCTGGGTGTCAGATGAAAGGTGGCCTTTGGGGTTCTGAGGACTTGTAGGGTAGTACTTACTGGCTAGAGTAGAGGAAATGGATTCTATTTGAATATCTGTCTAGAGGCTTTGCCCCACAGGTCCTGGTTGTCCTTGATGGGCTGCAGCTGTGAGCATTGAAGAGAACTGGGATAAAAGGGGGCGGCGTAGCCATTCAGGGAGAGCCTTGAAGGAGCCCTGAACTGGGAAAGAACAGCATGCAGAAGAAAGCGTCTGTGCTGTGAAGATCTGCAGCCATAAGAACACACCGAGGAGGTATGGACTTTAGCAATCTGAGAACAGCATGATGGGACTCTAGAGAAATAGAACAACAACAAGTGGCAGCTTTCGATTTGGAGCAATCCAGCAAAGCTTGCAAATTTCTTGCTGGGCACCACCCTCTTGGTCAGGGCGAGTGGCCAGAAATGGAGGCCATTTTCCATGGGGAAAACGAAGTCATTGGCCCAGGCTCTGGGTGTCAGATGACAGGTGGCATCTGGGGCTCTAAGGACTTGCAGGGTCCTAGTTGCTGGCAGCTTTCGTTCTGGAAGGATCCAGCAGAGTTTGTAGATTCCTGGCTTGGCACTGCCCTGCCTGCCAGGCCAAGTGGCCACAAATGAAGGCCATTTTCCATGGGAAAAAGAAGTCCTTTCCCCAGGGTCTCAGGAATATGTTCAAGGTGGCGTTTGAGGCTCTAAGTACTTCCAGGGCCCTAGTTGCTGCCAGCTTTTCTTTTGGAAAAATCCAGCAACGATTGCATCATTCTAGCTAGGCTCCCACTTTCTGCCAGGGTGGGTGGCTGCCAAGGGAGGCCATTTGCCATGGGAAAAAGAAGTCCTTTCCCCAGGGTCTGGGTGTCAGATGAAAGGTGGCCTTTGGGGTTCTGAGGACTTGTAGGGTAGTACTTACTGGCTAGAGTAGAGGAAATGGATTCTATTTGAATATCTGTCTAGAGGCTTTGCCCCACAGGTCCTGGTTGTCCTTGATGGGCTGCAGCTGTGAGCATTGAAGAGAACTGGGATAAAAGGGGGCGGCGTAGCCATTCAGGGAGAGCCTTGAAGGAGCCCTGAACTGGGAAAGAACAGCATGCAGAAGAAAGCGTCTGTGCTGTGAAGATCTGCAGCCATAAGAACACACCGAGGAGGTATGGACTTTAGCAATCTGAGAACAGCATGATGGGACTCTAGAGAAATAGAACAACAACAAGTGGCAGCTTTCGATTTGGAGCAATCCAGCAAAGCTTGCAAATTTCTTGCTGGGCACCACCCTCTTGGTCAGGGCGAGTGGCCAGAAATGGAGGCCATTTTCCATGGGGAAAACGAAGTCATTGGCCCAGGCTCTGGGTGTCAGATGACAGGTGGCATCTGGGGCTCTAAGGACTTGCAGGGTCCTAGTTGCTGGCAGCTTTCGTTCTGGAAGGATCCAGCAGAGTTTGTAGATTCCTGGCTTGGCACTGCCCTGCCTGCCAGGCCAAGTGGCCACAAATGAAGGCCATTTTCCATGGGAAAAAGAAGTCCTTTCCCCAGGGTCTCAGGAATATGTTCAAGGTGGCGTTTGAGGCTCTAAGTACTTCCAGGGCCCTAGTTGCTGCCAGCTTTTCTTTTGGAAAAATCCAGCAACGATTGCATCATTCTAGCTAGGCTCCCACTTTCTGCCAGGGTGGGTGGCTGCCAAGGGAGGCCATTTGCCATGGGAAAAAGAAGTCCTTTCCCCAGGGTCTGGGTGTCAGATGAAAGGTGGCCTTTGGGGTTCTGAGGACTTGTAGGGTAGTACTTACTGGCTAGAGTAGAGGAAATGGATTCTATTTGAATATCTGTCTAGAGGCTTTGCCCCACAGGTCCTGGTTGTCCTTGATGGGCTGCAGCTGTGAGCATTGAAGAGAACTGGGATAAAAGGGGGCGGCGTAGCCATTCAGGGAGAGCCTTGAAGGAGCCCTGAACTGGGAAAGAACAGCATGCAGAAGAAAGCGTCTGTGCTGTGAAGATCTGCAGCCATAAGAACACACCGAGGAGGTATGGACTTTAGCAATCTGAGAACAGCATGATGGGACTCTAGAGAAATAGAACAACAACAAGTGGCAGCTTTAGATTTGGAGCAATCCAGCAAAGCTTGCAAATTTCTTGCTGGGCACCACCCTCTTGGTCAGGGCGAGTGGCCAGAAATGGAGGCCATTTTCCATGGGGAAAACGAAGTCATTGGCCCAGGCTCTGGGTGTCAGATGACAGGTGGCATCTGGGGCTCTAAGGACTTGCAGGGTCCTAGTTGCTGGCAGCTTTCGTTCTGGAAGGATCCAGCAGAGTTTGTAGATTCCTGGCTTGGCACTGCCCTGCCTGCCAGGCCAAGTGGCCACAAATGAAGGCCATTTTCCATGGGAAAAAGAAGTCCTTTCCCCAGGGTCTCAGGAATATGTTCAAGGTGGCGTTTGAGGCTCTAAGTACTTCCAGGGCCCTAGTTGCTGCCAGCTTTTCTTTTGGAAAAATCCAGCAACGATTGCATCATTCTAGCTAGGCTCCCACTTTCTGCCAGGGTGGGTGGCTGCCAAGGGAGGCCATTTGCCATGGGAAAAAGAAGTCCTTTCCCCAGGGTCTGGGTGTCAGATGAAAGGTGGCCTTTGGGGTTCTGAGGACTTGTAGGGTAGTACTTACTGGCTAGAGTAGAGGAAATGGATTCTATTTGAATATCTGTCTAGAGGCTTTGCCCCACAGGTCCTGGTTGTCCTTGATGGGCTGCAGCTGTGAGCATTGAAGAGAACTGGGATAAAAGGGGGCGGCGTAGCCATTCAGGGAGAGCCTTGAAGGAGCCCTGAACTGGGAAAGAACAGCATGCAGAAGAAAGCGTCTGTGCTGTGAAGATCTGCAGCCATAAGAACACACCGAGGAGGTATGGACTTTAGCAATCTGAGAACAGCATGATGGGACTCTAGAGAAATAGAACAACAACAAGTGGCAGCTTTCGATTTGGAGCAATCCAGCAAAGCTTGCAAATTTCTTGCTGGGCACCACCCTCTTGGTCAGGGCGAGTGGCCAGAAATGGAGGCCATTTTCCATGGGGAAAACGAAGTCATTGGCCCAGGCTCTGGGTGTCAGATGACAGGTGGCATCTGGGGCTCTAAGGACTTGCAGGGTCCTAGTTGCTGGCAGCTTTCGTTCTGGAAGGATCCAGCAGAGTTTGTAGATTCCTGGCTTGGCACTGCCCTGCCTGCCAGGCCAAGTGGCCACAAATGAAGGCCATTTTCCATGGGAAAAACGAAGTCCTTTCCCCAGGGTCTCAGGAATATGTTCAAGGTGGCGTTTGAGGCTCTAAGTACTTCCAGGGCCCTAGTTGCTGGCAGCTTTTCTTTTGGAAAAATCCAGCAACGATTGCATCATTCTAGCTAGGCTCCCACTTTCTGCCAGGGTGGGTGGCTGCCAAGGGAGGCCATTTGCCATGGGAAAAAGAAGTCCTTTCCCCAGGGTCTGGGTGTCAGATGAAAGGTGGCCTTTGGGGTTCTGAGGACTTGTAGGGTAGTACTTACTGGCTAGAGTAGAGGAAATGGATTCTATTTGAATATCTGTCTAGAGGCTTTGCCCCACAGGTCCTGGTTGTCCTTGATGGGCTGCAGCTGTGAGCATTGAAGAGAACTGGGATAAAAGGGGGCGGCGTAGCCATTCAGGGAGAGCCTTGAAGGAGCCCTGAACTGGGAAAGAACAGCATGCAGAAGAAAGCGTCTGTGCTGTGAAGATCTGCAGCCATAAGAACACACCGAGGAGGTATGGACTTTAGCAATCTGAGAACAGCATGATGGGACTCTAGAGAAATAGAACAACAGCAAGTGGCAGCTTTCGATTTGGAGCAATCCAGCAAAGCTTGCAAATTTCTTGCTGGGCACCACCCTCTTGGTCAGGGCGAGTGGCCAGAAATGGAGGCCATTTTCCATGGGGAAAACGAAGTCATTGGCCCAGGCTCTGGGTGTCAGATGACAGGTGGCATCTGGGGCTCTAAGGACTTGCAGGGTCCTAGTTGCTGGCAGCTTTCGTTCTGGAAGGATCCAGCAGAGTTTGTAGATTCCTGGCTTGGCACTGCCCTGCCTGCCAGGCCAAGTGGCCACAAATGAAGGCCATTTTCCATGGGAAAAAGAAGTCCTTTCCCCAGGGTCTCAGGAATATGTTCAAGGTGGCGTTTGAGGCTCTAAGTACTTCCAGGGCCCTAGTTGCTGCCAGCTTTTCTTTTGGAAAAATCCAGCAACGATTGCATCATTCTAGCTAGGCTCCCACTTTCTGCCAGGGTGGGTGGCTGCCAAGGGAGGCCATTTGCCATGGGAAAAAGAAGTCCTTTCCCCAGGGTCTGGGTGTCAGATGAAAGGTGGCCTTTGGGGTTCTGAGGACTTGTAGGGTAGTACTTACTGGCTAGAGTAGAGGAAATGGATTCTATTTGAATATCTGTCTAGAGGCTTTGCCCCACAGGTCCTGGTTGTCCTTGATGGGCTGCAGCTGTGAGCATTGAAGAGAACTGGGATAAAAGGGGGCGGCGTAGCCATTCAGGGAGAGCCTTGAAGGAGCCCTGAACTGGGAAAGAACAGCATGCAGAAGAAAGCGTCTGTGCTGTGAAGATCTGCAGCCATAAGAACACACCGAGGAGGTATGGACTTTAGCAATCTGAGAACAGCATGATGGGACTCTAGAGAAATAGAACAACAACAAGTGGCAGCTTTCGATTTGGAGCAATCCAGCAAAGCTTGCAAATTTCTTGCTGGGCACCACCCTCTTGGTCAGGGCGAGTGGCCAGAAATGGAGGCCATTTTCCATGGGGAAAACGAAGTCATTGGCCCAGGCTCTGGGTGTCAGATGACAGGTGGCATCTGGGGCTCTAAGGACTTGCAGGGTCCTAGTTGCTGGCAGCTTTCGTTCTGGAAGGATCCAGCAGAGTTTGTAGATTCCTGGCTTGGCACTGCCCTGCCTGCCAGGCCAAGTGGCCACAAATGAAGGCCATTTTCCATGGGAAAAAGAAGTCCTTTCCCCAGGGTCTCAGGAATATGTTCAAGGTGGCGTTTGAGGCTCTAAGTACTTCCAGGGCCCTAGTTGCTGCCAGCTTTTCTTTTGGAAAAATCCAGCAACGATTGCATCATTCTAGCTAGGCTCCCACTTTCTGCCAGGGTGGGTGGCTGCCAAGGGAGGCCATTTGCCATGGGAAAAAGAAGTCCTTTCCCCAGGGTCTGGGTGTCAGATGAAAGGTGGCCTTTGGGGTTCTGAGGACTTGTAGGGTAGTACTTACTGGCTAGAGTAGAGGAAATGGATTCTATTTGAATATCTGTCTAGAGGCTTTGCCCCACAGGTCCTGGTTGTCCTTGATGGGCTGCAGCTGTGAGCATTGAAGAGAACTGGGATAAAAGGGGGCGGCGTAGCCATTCAGGGAGAGCCTTGAAGGAGCCCTGAACTGGGAAAGAACAGCATGCAGAAGAAAGCGTCTGTGCTGTGAAGATCTGCAGCCATAAGAACACACCGAGGAGGTATGGACTTTAGCAATCTGAGAACAGCATGATGGGACTCTAGAGAAATAGAACAACAACAAGTGGCAGCTTTCGATTTGGAGCAATCCAGCAAAGCTTGCAAATTTCTTGCTGGGCACCACCCTCTTGGTCAGGGCGAGTGGCCAGAAATGGAGGCCATTTTCCATGGGGAAAACGAAGTCATTGGCCCAGGCTCTGGGTGTCAGATGACAGGTGGCATCTGGGGCTCTAAGGACTTGCAGGGTCCTAGTTGCTGGCAGCTTTCGTTCTGGAAGGATCCAGCAGAGTTTGTAGATTCCTGGCTTGGCACTGCCCTGCCTGCCAGGCCAAGTGGCCACAAATGAAGGCCATTTTCCATGGGAAAAACGAAGTCCTTTCCCCAGGGTCTCAGGAATATGTTCAAGGTGGCGTTTGAGGCTCTAAGTACTTCCAGGGCCCTAGTTGCTGCCAGCTTTTCTTTTGGAAAAATCCAGCAACGATTGCATCATTCTAGCTAGGCTCCCACTTTCTGCCAGGGTGGGTGGCTGCCAAGGGAGGCCATTTGCCATGGGAAAAAGAAGTCCTTTCCCCAGGGTCTGGGTGTCAGATGAAAGGTGGCCTTTGGGGTTCTGAGGACTTGTAGGGTAGTACTTACTGGCTAGAGTAGAGGAAATGGATTCTATTTGAATATCTGTCTAGAGGCTTTGCCCCACAGGTCCTGGTTGTCCTTGATGGGCTGCAGCTGTGAGCATTGAAGAGAACTGGGATAAAAGGGGGCGGCGTAGCCATTCAGGGAGAGCCTTGAAGGAGCCCTGAACTGGGAAAGAACAGCATGCAGAAGAAAGCGTCTGTGCTGTGAAGATCTGCAGCCATAAGAACACACCGAGGAGGTATGGACTTTAGCAATCTGAGAACAGCATGATGGGACTCTAGAGAAATAGAACAACAGCAAGTGGCAGCTTTCGATTTGGAGCAATCCAGCAAAGCTTGCAAATTTCTTGCTGGGCACCACCCTCTTGGTCAGGGCGAGTGGCCAGAAATGGAGGCCATTTTCCATGGGGAAAACGAAGTCATTGGCCCAGGCTCTGGGTGTCAGATGACAGGTGGCATCTGGGGCTCTAAGGACTTGCAGGGTCCTAGTTGCTGGCAGCTTTCGTTCTGGAAGGATCCAGCAGAGTTTGTAGATTCCTGGCTTGGCACTGCCCTGCCTGCCAGGCCAAGTGGCCACAAATGAAGGCCATTTTCCATGGGAAAAACGAAGTCCTTTCCCCAGGGTCTCAGGAATATGTTCAAGGTGGCGTTTGAGGCTCTAAGTACTTCCAGGGCCCTAGTTGCTGCCAGCTTTTCTTTTGGAAAAATCCAGCAACGATTGCATCATTCTAGCTAGGCTCCCACTTTCTGCCAGGGTGGGTGGCTGCCAAGGGAGGCCATTTGCCATGGGAAAAAGAAGTCCTTTCCCCAGGGTCTGGGTGTCAGATGAAAGGTGGCCTTTGGGGTTCTGAGGACTTGTAGGGTAGTACTTACTGGCTAGAGTAGAGGAAATGGATTCTATTTGAATATCTGTCTAGAGGCTTTGCCCCACAGGTCCTGGTTGTCCTTGATGGGCTGCAGCTGTGAGCATTGAAGAGAACTGGGATAAAAGGGGGCGGCGTAGCCATTCAGGGAGAGCCTTGAAGGAGCCCTGAACTGGGAAAGAACAGCATGCAGAAGAAAGCGTCTGTGCTGTGAAGATCTGCAGCCATAAGAACACACCGAGGAGGTATGGACTTTAGCAAGCTGAGAACAGCATGATGGGACTCTAGAGAAATAGAACAACAACAAGTGGCAGCTTTCGATTTGGAGCAATCCAGCAAAGCTTGCAAATTTCTTGCTGGGCACCACCCTCTTGGTCAGGGCGAGTGGCCAGAAATGGAGGCCATTTTCCATGGGGAAAACGAAGTCATTGGCCCAGGCTCTGGGTGTCAGATGACAGGTGGCATCTGGGGCTCTAAGGACTTGCAGGGTCCTAGTTGCTGGCAGCTTTCGTTCTGGAAGGATCCAGCAGAGTTTGTAGATTCCTGGCTTGGCACTGCCCTGCCTGCCAGGCCAAGTGGCCACAAATGAAGGCCATTTTCCATGGGAAAAAGAAGTCCTTTCCCCAGGGTCTCAGGAATATGTTCAAGGTGGCGTTTGAGGCTCTAAGTACTTCCAGGGCCCTAGTTGCTGCCAGCTTTTCTTTTGGAAAAATCCAGCAACGATTGCATCATTCTAGCTAGGCTCCCACTTTCTGCCAGGGTGGGTGGCTGCCAAGGGAGGCCATTTGCCATGGGAAAAAGAAGTCCTTTCCCCAGGGTCTGGGTGTCAGATGAAAGGTGGCCTTTGGGGTTCTGAGGACTTGTAGGGTAGTACTTACTGGCTAGAGTAGAGGAAATGGATTCTATTTGAATATCTGTCTAGAGGCTTTGCCCCACAGGTCCTGGTTGTCCTTGATGGGCTGCAGCTGTGAGCATTGAAGAGAACTGGGATAAAAGGGGGCGGCGTAGCCATTCAGGGAGAGCCTTGAAGGAGCCCTGAACTGGGAAAGAACAGCATGCAGAAGAAAGCGTCTGTGCTGTGAAGATCTGCAGCCATAAGAACACACCGAGGAGGTATGGACTTTAGCAATCTGAGAACAGCATGATGGGACTCTAGAGAAATAGAACAACAACAAGTGGCAGCTTTCGATTTGGAGCAATCCAGCAAAGCTTGCAAATTTCTTGCTGGGCACCACCCTCTTGGTCAGGGCGAGTGGCCAGAAATGGAGGCCATTTTCCATGGGGAAAACGAAGTCATTGGCCCAGGCTCTGGGTGTCAGATGACAGGTGGCATCTGGGGCTCTAAGGACTTGCAGGGTCCTAGTTGCTGGCAGCTTTCGTTCTGGAAGGATCCAGCAGAGTTTGTAGATTCCTGGCTTGGCACTGCCCTGCCTGCCAGGCCAAGTGGCCACAAATGAAGGCCATTTTCCATGGGAAAAAGAAGTCCTTTCCCCAGGGTCTCAGGAATATGTTCAAGGTGGCGTTTGAGGCTCTAAGTACTTCCAGGGCCCTAGTTGCTGCCAGCTTTTCTTTTGGAAAAATCCAGCAACGATTGCATCATTCTAGCTAGGCTCCCACTTTCTGCCAGGGTGGGTGGCTGCCAAGGGAGGCCATTTGCCATGGGAAAAAGAAGTCCTTTCCCCAGGGTCTGGGTGTCAGATGAAAGGTGGCCTTTGGGGTTCTGAGGACTTGTAGGGTAGTACTTACTGGCTAGAGTAGAGGAAATGGATTCTATTTGAATATCTGTCTAGAGGC
The DNA here is from genome assembly GCF_051311805.1 of Agelaius phoeniceus. NCBI lineage: Eukaryota > Metazoa > Chordata > Aves > Passeriformes > Icteridae > Agelaius > Agelaius phoeniceus. Next base: position 17,499 of record NW_027509894.1, on the reverse strand, counting down.
TTTGCCCCACAGGTCCTGGTTGTCCTTGATGGGCTGCAGCTGTGAGCATTGAAGAGAACTGGGATAAAAGGGGGCGGCGTAGCCATTCAGGGAGAGCCTTGAAGGAGCCCTGAACTGGGAAAGAACAGCATGCAGAAGAAAGCGTCTGTGCTGTGAAGATCTGCAGCCATAAGAACACACCGAGGAGGTATGGACTTTAGCAATCTGAGAACAGCATGATGGGACTCTAGAGAAATAGAACAACAACAAGTGGCAGCTTTCGATTTGGAGCAATCCAGCAAAGCTTGCAAATTTCTTGCTGGGCACCACCCTCTTGGTCAGGGCGAGTGGCCAGAAATGGAGGCCATTTTCCATGGGGAAAACGAAGTCATTGGCCCAGGCTCTGGGTGTCAGATGACAGGTGGCATCTGGGGCTCTAAGGACTTGCAGGGTCCTAGTTGCTGGCAGCTTTCGTTCTGGAAGGATCCAGCAGAGTTTGTAGATTCCTGGCTTGGCACTGCCCTGCCTGCCAGGCCAAGTGGCCACAAATGAAGGCCATTTTCCATGGGAAAAAGAAGTCCTTTCCCCAGGGTCTCAGGAATATGTTCAAGGTGGCGTTTGAGGCTCTAAGTACTTCCAGGGCCCTAGTTGCTGCCAGCTTTTCTTTTGGAAAAATCCAGCAACGATTGCATCATTCTAGCTAGGCTCCCACTTTCTGCCAGGGTGGGTGGCTGCCAAGGGAGGCCATTTGCCATGGGAAAAAGAAGTCCTTTCCCCAGGGTCTGGGTGTCAGATGAAAGGTGGCCTTTGGGGTTCTGAGGACTTGTAGGGTAGTACTTACTGGCTAGAGTAGAGGAAATGGATTCTATTTGAATATCTGTCTAGAGGCTTTGCCCCACAGGTCCTGGTTGTCCTTGATGGGCTGCAGCTGTGAGCATTGAAGAGAACTGGGATAAAAGGGGGCGGCGTAGCCATTCAGGGAGAGCCTTGAAGGAGCCCTGAACTGGGAAAGAACAGCATGCAGAAGAAAGCGTCTGTGCTGTGAAGATCTGCAGCCATAAGAACACACCGAGGAGGTATGGACTTTAGCAATCTGAGAACAGCATGATGGGACTCTAGAGAAATAGAACAACAACAAGTGGCAGCTTTCGATTTGGAGCAATCCAGCAAAGCTTGCAAATTTCTTGCTGGGCACCACCCTCTTGGTCAGGGCGAGTGGCCAGAAATGGAGGCCATTTTCCATGGGGAAAACGAAGTCATTGGCCCAGGCTCTGGGTGTCAGATGACAGGTGGCATCTGGGGCTCTAAGGACTTGCAGGGTCCTAGTTGCTGGCAGCTTTCGTTCTGGAAGGATCCAGCAGAGTTTGTAGATTCCTGGCTTGGCACTGCCCTGCCTGCCAGGCCAAGTGGCCACAAATGAAGGCCATTTTCCATGGGAAAAAGAAGTCCTTTCCCCAGGGTCTCAGGAATATGTTCAAGGTGGCGTTTGAGGCTCTAAGTACTTCCAGGGCCCTAGTTGCTGCCAGCTTTTCTTTTGGAAAAATCCAGCAACGATTGCATCATTCTAGCTAGGCTCCCACTTTCTGCCAGGGTGGGTGGCTGCCAAGGGAGGCCATTTGCCATGGGAAAAAGAAGTCCTTTCCCCAGGGTCTGGGTGTCAGATGAAAGGTGGCCTTTGGGGTTCTGAGGACTTGTAGGGTAGTACTTACTGGCTAGAGTAGAGGAAATGGATTCTATTTGAATATCTGTCTAGAGGCTTTGCCCCACAGGTCCTGGTTGTCCTTGATGGGCTGCAGCTGTGAGCATTGAAGAGAACTGGGATAAAAGGGGGCGGCGTAGCCATTCAGGGAGAGCCTTGAAGGAGCCCTGAACTGGGAAAGAACAGCATGCAGAAGAAAGCGTCTGTGCTGTGAAGATCTGCAGCCATAAGAACACACCGAGGAGGTATGGACTTTAGCAATCTGAGAACAGCATGATGGGACTCTAGAGAAATAGAACAACAACAAGTGGCAGCTTTCGATTTGGAGCAATCCAGCAAAGCTTGCAAATTTCTTGCTGGGCACCACCCTCTTGGTCAGGGCGAGTGGCCAGAAATGGAGGCCATTTTCCATGGGGAAAACGAAGTCATTGGCCCAGGCTCTGGGTGTCAGATGACAGGTGGCATCTGGGGCTCTAAGGACTTGCAGGGTCCTAGTTGCTGGCAGCTTTCGTTCTGGAAGGATCCAGCAGAGTTTGTAGATTCCTGGCTTGGCACTGCCCTGCCTGCCAGGCCAAGTGGCCACAAATGAAGGCCATTTTCCATGGGAAAAACGAAGTCCTTTCCCCAGGGTCTCAGGAATATGTTCAAGGTGGCGTTTGAGGCTCTAAGTACTTCCAGGGCCCTAGTTGCTGCCAGCTTTTCTTTTGGAAAAATCCAGCAACGATTGCATCATTCTAGCTAGGCTCCCACTTTCTGCCAGGGTGGGTGGCTGCCAAGGGAGGCCATTTGCCATGGGAAAAAGAAGTCCTTTCCCCAGGGTCTGGGTGTCAGATGAAAGGTGGCCTTTGGGGTTCTGAGGACTTGTAGGGTAGTACTTACTGGCTAGAGTAGAGGAAATGGATTCTATTTGAATATCTGTCTAGAGGCTTTGCCCCACAGGTCCTGGTTGTCCTTGATGGGCTGCAGCTGTGAGCATTGAAGAGAACTGGGATAAAAGGGGGCGGCGTAGCCATTCAGGGAGAGCCTTGAAGGAGCCCTGAACTGGGAAAGAACAGCATGCAGAAGAAAGCGTCTGTGCTGTGAAGATCTGCAGCCATAAGAACACACCGAGGAGGTATGGACTTTAGCAATCTGAGAACAGCATGATGGGACTCTAGAGAAATAGAACAACAACAAGTGGCAGCTTTCGATTTGGAGCAATCCAGCAAAGCTTGCAAATTTCTTGCTGGGCACCACCCTCTTGGTCAGGGCGAGTGGCCAGAAATGGAGGCCATTTTCCATGGGGAAAACGAAGTCATTGGCCCAGGCTCTGGGTGTCAGATGACAGGTGGCATCTGGGGCTCTAAGGACTTGCAGGGTCCTAGTTGCTGGCAGCTTTCGTTCTGGAAGGATCCAGCAGAGTTTGTAGATTCCTGGCTTGGCACTGCCCTGCCTGCCAGGCCAAGTGGCCACAAATGAAGGCCATTTTCCATGGGAAAAAGAAGTCCTTTCCCCAGGGTCTCAGGAATATGTTCAAGGTGGCGTTTGAGGCTCTAAGTACTTCCAGGGCCCTAGTTGCTGCCAGCTTTTCTTTTGGAAAAATCCAGCAACGATTGCATCATTCTAGCTAGGCTCCCACTTTCTGCCAGGGTGGGTGGCTGCCAAGGGAGGCCATTTGCCATGGGAAAAAGAAGTCCTTTCCCCAGGGTCTGGGTGTCAGATGAAAGGTGGCCTTTGGGGTTCTGAGGACTTGTAGGGTAGTACTTACTGGCTAGAGTAGAGGAAATGGATTCTATTTGAATATCTGTCTAGAGGCTTTGCCCCACAGGTCCTGGTTGTCCTTGATGGGCTGCAGCTGTGAGCATTGAAGAGAACTGGGATAAAAGGGGGCGGCGTAGCCATTCAGGGAGAGCCTTGAAGGAGCCCTGAACTGGGAAAGAACAGCATGCAGAAGAAAGCGTCTGTGCTGTGAAGATCTGCAGCCATAAGAACACACCGAGGAGGTATGGACTTTAGCAAGCTGAGAACAGCATGATGGGACTCTAGAGAAATAGAACAACAACAAGTGGCAGCTTTCGATTTGGAGCAATCCAGCAAAGCTTGCAAATTTCTTGCTGGGCACCACCCTCTTGGTCAGGGCGAGTGGCCAGAAATGGAGGCCATTTTCCATGGGGAAAACGAAGTCATTGGCCCAGGCTCTGGGTGTCAGATGACAGGTGGCATCTGGGGCTCTAAGGACTTGCAGGGTCCTAGTTGCTGGCAGCTTTCGTTCTGGAAGGATCCAGCAGAGTTTGTAGATTCCTGGCTTGGCACTGCCCTGCCTGCCAGGCCAAGTGGCCACAAATGAAGGCCATTTTCCATGGGAAAAAGAAGTCCTTTCCCCAGGGTCTCAGGAATATGTTCAAGGTGGCGTTTGAGGCTCTAAGTACTTCCAGGGCCCTAGTTGCTGCCAGCTTTTCTTTTGGAAAAATCCAGCAACGATTGCATCATTCTAGCTAGGCTCCCACTTTCTGCCAGGGTGGGTGGCTGCCAAGGGAGGCCATTTGCCATGGGAAAAAGAAGTCCTTTCCCCAGGGTCTGGGTGTCAGATGAAAGGTGGCCTTTGGGGTTCTGAGGACTTGTAGGGTAGTACTTACTGGCTAGAGTAGAGGAAATGGATTCTATTTGAATATCTGTCTAGAGGCTTTGCCCCACAGGTCCTGGTTGTCCTTGATGGGCTGCAGCTGTGAGCATTGAAGAGAACTGGGATAAAAGGGGGCGGCGTAGCCATTCAGGGAGAGCCTTGAAGGAGCCCTGAACTGGGAAAGAACAGCATGCAGAAGAAAGCGTCTGTGCTGTGAAGATCTGCAGCCATAAGAACACACCGAGGAGGTATGGACTTTAGCAAGCTGAGAACAGCATGATGGGACTCTAGAGAAATAGAACAACAACAAGTGGCAGCTTTCGATTTGGAGCAATCCAGCAAAGCTTGCAAATTTCTTGCTGGGCACCACCCTCTTGGTCAGGGCGAGTGGCCAGAAATGGAGGCCATTTTCCATGGGGAAAACGAAGTCATTGGCCCAGGCTCTGGGTGTCAGATGACAGGTGGCATCTGGGGCTCTAAGGACTTGCAGGGTCCTAGTTGCTGGCAGCTTTCGTTCTGGAAGGATCCAGCAGAGTTTGTAGATTCCTGGCTTGGCACTGCCCTGCCTGCCAGGCCAAGTGGCCACAAATGAAGGCCATTTTCCATGGGAAAAAGAAGTCCTTTCCCCAGGGTCTCAGGAATATGTTCAAGGTGGCGTTTGAGGCTCTAAGTACTTCCAGGGCCCTAGTTGCTGCCAGCTTTTCTTTTGGAAAAATCCAGCAACGATTGCATCATTCTAGCTAGGCTCCCACTTTCTGCCAGGGTGGGTGGCTGCCAAGGGAGGCCATTTGCCATGGGAAAAAGAAGTCCTTTCCCCAGGGTCTGGGTGTCAGATGAAAGGTGGCCTTTGGGGTTCTGAGGACTTGTAGGGTAGTACTTACTGGCTAGAGTAGAGGAAATGGATTCTATTTGAATATCTGTCTAGAGGCTTTGCCCCACAGGTCCTGGTTGTCCTTGATGGGCTGCAGCTGTGAGCATTGAAGAGAACTGGGATAAAAGGGGGCGGCGTAGCCATTCAGGGAGAGCCTTGAAGGAGCCCTGAACTGGGAAAGAACAGCATGCAGAAGAAAGCGTCTGTGCTGTGAAGATCTGCAGCCATAAGAACACACCGAGGAGGTATGGACTTTAGCAATCTGAGAACAGCATGATGGGACTCTAGAGAAATAGAACAACAACAAGTGGCAGCTTTCGATTTGGAGCAATCCAGCAAAGCTTGCAAATTTCTTGCTGGGCACCACCCTCTTGGTCAGGGCGAGTGGCCAGAAATGGAGGCCATTTTCCATGGGGAAAACGAAGTCATTGGCCCAGGCTCTGGGTGTCAGATGACAGGTGGCATCTGGGGCTCTAAGGACTTGCAGGGTCCTAGTTGCTGGCAGCTTTCGTTCTGGAAGGATCCAGCAGAGTTTGTAGATTCCTGGCTTGGCACTGCCCTGCCTGCCAGGCCAAGTGGCCACAAATGAAGGCCATTTTCCATGGGAAAAAGAAGTCCTTTCCCCAGGGTCTCAGGAATATGTTCAAGGTGGCGTTTGAGGCTCTAAGTACTTCCAGGGCCCTAGTTGCTGCCAGCTTTTCTTTTGGAAAAATCCAGCAACGATTGCATCATTCTAGCTAGGCTCCCACTTTCTGCCAGGGTGGGTGGCTGCCAAGGGAGGCCATTTGCCATGGGAAAAAGAAGTCCTTTCCCCAGGGTCTGGGTGTCAGATGAAAGGTGGCCTTTGGGGTTCTGAGGACTTGTAGGGTAGTACTTACTGGCTAGAGTAGAGGAAATGGATTCTATTTGAATATCTGTCTAGAGGCTTTGCCCCACAGGTCCTGGTTGTCCTTGATGGGCTGCAGCTGTGAGCATTGAAGAGAACTGGGATAAAAGGGGGCGGCGTAGCCATTCAGGGAGAGCCTTGAAGGAGCCCTGAACTGGGAAAGAACAGCATGCAGAAGAAAGCGTCTGTGCTGTGAAGATCTGCAGCCATAAGAACACACCGAGGAGGTATGGACTTTAGCAAGCTGAGAACAGCATGATGGGACTCTAGAGAAATAGAACAACAACAAGTGGCAGCTTTCGATTTGGAGCAATCCAGCAAAGCTTGCAAATTTCTTGCTGGGCACCACCCTCTTGGTCAGGGCGAGTGGCCAGAAATGGAGGCCATTTTCCATGGGGAAAACGAAGTCATTGGCCCAGGCTCTGGGTGTCAGATGACAGGTGGCATCTGGGGCTCTAAGGACTTGCAGGGTCCTAGTTGCTGGCAGCTTTCGTTCTGGAAGGATCCAGCAGAGTTTGTAGATTCCTGGCTTGGCACTGCCCTGCCTGCCAGGCCAAGTGGCCACAAATGAAGGCCATTTTCCATGGGAAAAAGAAGTCCTTTCCCCAGGGTCTCAGGAATATGTTCAAGGTGGCGTTTGAGGCTCTAAGTACTTCCAGGGCCCTAGTTGCTGCCAGCTTTTCTTTTGGAAAAATCCAGCAACGATTGCATCATTCTAGCTAGGCTCCCACTTTCTGCCAGGGTGGGTGGCTGCCAAGGGAGGCCATTTGCCATGGGAAAAAGAAGTCCTTTCCCCAGGGTCTGGGTGTCAGATGAAAGGTGGCCTTTGGGGTTCTGAGGACTTGTAGGGTAGTACTTACTGGCTAGAGTAGAGGAAATGGATTCTATTTGAATATCTGTCTAGAGGCTTTGCCCCACAGGTCCTGGTTGTCCTTGATGGGCTGCAGCTGTGAGCATTGAAGAGAACTGGGATAAAAGGGGGCGGCGTAGCCATTCAGGGAGAGCCTTGAAGGAGCCCTGAACTGGGAAAGAACAGCATGCAGAAGAAAGCGTCTGTGCTGTGAAGATCTGCAGCCATAAGAACACACCGAGGAGGTATGGACTTTAGCAATCTGAGAACAGCATGATGGGACTCTAGAGAAATAGAACAACAACAAGTGGCAGCTTTCGATTTGGAGCAATCCAGCAAAGCTTGCAAATTTCTTGCTGGGCACCACCCTCTTGGTCAGGGCGAGTGGCCAGAAATGGAGGCCATTTTCCATGGGGAAAACGAAGTCATTGGCCCAGGCTCTGGGTGTCAGATGACAGGTGGCATCTGGGGCTCTAAGGACTTGCAGGGTCCTAGTTGCTGGCAGCTTTCGTTCTGGAAGGATCCAGCACAGTTTGTAGATTCCTGGCTTGGCACTGCCCTGCCTGCCAGGCCAAGTGGCCACAAATGAAGGCCATTTTCCATGGGAAAAAGAAGTCCTTTCCCCAGGGTCTCAGGAATATGTTCAAGGTGGCGTTTGAGGCTCTAAGTACTTCCAGGGCCCTAGTTGCTGCCAGCTTTTCTTTTGGAAAAATCCAGCAACGATTGCATCATTCTAGCTAGGCTCCCACTTTCTGCCAGGGTGGGTGGCTGCCAAGGGAGGCCATTTGCCATGGGAAAAAGAAGTCCTTTCCCCAGGGTCTGGGTGTCAGATGAAAGGTGGCCTTTGGGGTTCTGAGGACTTGTAGGGTAGTACTTACTGGCTAGAGTAGAGGAAATGGATTCTATTTGAATATCTGTCTAGAGGCTTTGCCCCACAGGTCCTGGTTGTCCTTGATGGGCTGCAGCTGTGAGCATTGAAGAGAACTGGGATAAAAGGGGGCGGCGTAGCCATTCAGGGAGAGCCTTGAAGGAGCCCTGAACTGGGAAAGAACAGCATGCAGAAGAAAGCGTCTGTGCTGTGAAGATCTGCAGCCATAAGAACACACCGAGGAGGTATGGACTTTAGCAAGCTGAGAACAGCATGATGGGACTCTAGAGAAATAGAACAACAACAAGTGGCAGCTTTCGATTTGGAGCAATCCAGCAAAGCTTGCAAATTTCTTGCTGGGCACCACCCTCTTGGTCAGGGCGAGTGGCCAGAAATGGAGGCCATTTTCCATGGGGAAAACGAAGTCATTGGCCCAGGCTCTGGGTGTCAGATGACAGGTGGCATCTGGGGCTCTAAGGACTTGCAGGGTCCTAGTTGCTGGCAGCTTTCGTTCTGGAAGGATCCAGCAGAGTTTGTAGATTCCTGGCTTGGCACTGCCCTGCCTGCCAGGCCAAGTGGCCACAAATGAAGGCCATTTTCCATGGGAAAAAGAAGTCCTTTCCCCAGGGTCTCAGGAATATGTTCAAGGTGGCGTTTGAGGCTCTAAGTACTTCCAGGGCCCTAGTTGCTGCCAGCTTTTCTTTTGGAAAAATCCAGCAACGATTGCATCATTCTAGCTAGGCTCCCACTTTCTGCCAGGGTGGGTGGCTGCCAAGGGAGGCCATTTGCCATGGGAAAAAGAAGTCCTTTCCCCAGGGTCTGGGTGTCAGATGAAAGGTGGCCTTTGGGGTTCTGAGGACTTGTAGGGTAGTACTTACTGGCTAGAGTAGAGGAAATGGATTCTATTTGAATATCTGTCTAGAGGCTTTGCCCCACAGGTCCTGGTTGTCCTTGATGGGCTGCAGCTGTGAGCATTGAAGAGAACTGGGATAAAAGGGGGCGGCGTAGCCATTCAGGGAGAGCCTTGAAGGAGCCCTGAACTGGGAAAGAACAGCATGCAGAAGAAAGCGTCTGTGCTGTGAAGATCTGCAGCCATAAGAACACACCGAGGAGGTATGGACTTTAGCAATCTGAGAACAGCATGATGGGACTCTAGAGAAATAGAACAACAACAAGTGGCAGCTTTCGATTTGGAGCAATCCAGCAAAGCTTGCAAATTTCTTGCTGGGCACCACCCTCTTGGTCAGGGCGAGTGGCCAGAAATGGAGGCCATTTTCCATGGGGAAAACGAAGTCATTGGCCCAGGCTCTGGGTGTCAGATGACAGGTGGCATCTGGGGCTCTAAGGACTTGCAGGGTCCTAGTTGCTGGCAGCTTTCGTTCTGGAAGGATCCAGCAGAGTTTGTAGATTCCTGGCTTGGCACTGCCCTGCCTGCCAGGCCAAGTGGCCACAAATGAAGGCCATTTTCCATGGGAAAAAGAAGTCCTTTCCCCAGGGTCTCAGGAATATGTTCAAGGTGGCGTTTGAGGCTCTAAGTACTTCCAGGGCCCTAGTTGCTGCCAGCTTTTCTTTTGGAAAAATCCAGCAACGATTGCATCATTCTAGCTAGGCTCCCACTTTCTGCCAGGGTGGGTGGCTGCCAAGGGAGGCCATTTGCCATGGGAAAAAGAAGTCCTTTCCCCAGGGTCTGGGTGTCAGATGAAAGGTGGCCTTTGGGGTTCTGAGGACTTGTAGGGTAGTACTTACTGGCTAGAGTAGAGGAAATGGATTCTATTTGAATATCTGTCTAGAGGCTTTGCCCCACAGGTCCTGGTTGTCCTTGATGGGCTGCAGCTGTGAGCATTGAAGAGAACTGGGATAAAAGGGGGCGGCGTAGCCATTCAGGGAGAGCCTTGAAGGAGCCCTGAACTGGGAAAGAACAGCATGCAGAAGAAAGCGTCTGTGCTGTGAAGATCTGCAGCCATAAGAACACACCGAGGAGGTATGGACTTTAGCAATCTGAGAACAGCATGATGGGACTCTAGAGAAATAGAACAACAACAAGTGGCAGCTTTCGATTTGGAGCAATCCAGCAAAGCTTGCAAATTTCTTGCTGGGCACCACCCTCTTGGTCAGGGCGAGTGGCCAGAAATGGAGGCCATTTTCCATGGGGAAAACGAAGTCATTGGCCCAGGCTCTGGGTGTCAGATGACAGGTGGCATCTGGGGCTCTAAGGACTTGCAGGGTCCTAGTTGCTGGCAGCTTTCGTTCTGGAAGGATCCAGCAGAGTTTGTAGATTCCTGGCTTGGCACTGCCCTGCCTGCCAGGCCAAGTGGCCACAAATGAAGGCCATTTTCCATGGGAAAAAGAAGTCCTTTCCCCAGGGTCTCAGGAATATGTTCAAGGTGGCGTTTGAGGCTCTAAGTACTTCCAGGGCCCTAGTTGCTGCCAGCTTTTCTTTTGGAAAAATCCAGCAACGATTGCATCATTCTAGCTAGGCTCCCACTTTCTGCCAGGGTGGGTGGCTGCCAAGGGAGGCCATTTGCCATGGGAAAAAGAAGTCCTTTCCCCAGGGTCTGGGTGTCAGATGAAAGGTGGCCTTTGGGGTTCTGAGGACTTGTAGGGTAGTACTTACTGGCTAGAGTAGAGGAAATGGATTCTATTTGAATATCTGTCTAGAGGCTTTGCCCCACAGGTCCTGGTTGTCCTTGATGGGCTGCAGCTGTGAGCATTGAAGAGAACTGGGATAAAAGGGGGCGGCGTAGCCATTCAGGGAGAGCCTTGAAGGAGCCCTGAACTGGGAAAGAACAGCATGCAGAAGAAAGCGTCTGTGCTGTGAAGATCTGCAGCCATAAGAACACACCGAGGAGGTATGGACTTTAGCAAGCTGAGAACAGCATGATGGGACTCTAGAGAAATAGAACAACAACAAGTGGCAGCTTTCGATTTGGAGCAATCCAGCAAAGCTTGCAAATTTCTTGCTGGGCACCACCCTCTTGGTCAGGGCGAGTGGCCAGAAATGGAGGCCATTTTCCATGGGGAAAACGAAGTCATTGGCCCAGGCTCTGGGTGTCAGATGACAGGTGGCATCTGGGGCTCTAAGGACTTGCAGGGTCCTAGTTGCTGGCAGCTTTCGTTCTGGAAGGATCCAGCAGAGTTTGTAGATTCCTGGCTTGGCACTGCCCTGCCTGCCAGGCCAAGTGGCCACAAATGAAGGCCATTTTCCATGGGAAAAAGAAGTCCTTTCCCCAGGGTCTCAGGAATATGTTCAAGGTGGCGTTTGAGGCTCTAAGTACTTCCAGGGCCCTAGTTGCTGCCAGCTTTTCTTTTGGAAAAATCCAGCAACGATTGCATCATTCTAGCTAGGCTCCCACTTTCTGCCAGGGTGGGTGGCTGCCAAGGGAGGCCATTTGCCATGGGAAAAAGAAGTCCTTTCCCCAGGGTCTGGGTGTCAGATGAAAGGTGGCCTTTGGGGTTCTGAGGACTTGTAGGGTAGTACTTACTGGCTAGAGTAGAGGAAATGGATTCTATTTGAATATCTGTCTAGAGGCTTTGCCCCACAGGTCCTGGTTGTCCTTGATGGGCTGCAGCTGTGAGCATTGAAGAGAACTGGGATAAAAGGGGGCGGCGTAGCCATTCAGGGAGAGCCTTGAAGGAGCCCTGAACTGGGAAAGAACAGCATGCAGAAGAAAGCGTCTGTGCTGTGAAGATCTGCAGCCATAAGAACACACCGAGGAGGTATGGACTTTAGCAATCTGAGAACAGCATGATGGGACTCTAGAGAAATAGAACAACAACAAGTGGCAGCTTTCGATTTGGAGCAATCCAGCAAAGCTTGCAAATTTCTTGCTGGGCACCACCCTCTTGGTCAGGGCGAGTGGCCAGAAATGGAGGCCATTTTCCATGGGGAAAACGAAGTCATTGGCCCAGGCTCTGGGTGTCAGATGACAGGTGGCATCTGGGGCTCTAAGGACTTGCAGGGTCCTAGTTGCTGGCAGCTTTCGTTCTGGAAGGATCCAGCAGAGTTTGTAGATTCCTGGCTTGGCACTGCCCTGCCTGCCAGGCCAAGTGGCCACAAATGAAGGCCATTTTCCATGGGAAAAAGAAGTCCTTTCCCCAGGGTCTCAGGAATATGTTCAAGGTGGCGTTTGAGGCTCTAAGTACTTCCAGGGCCCTAGTTGCTGCCAGCTTTTCTTTTGGAAAAATCCAGCAACGATTGCATCATTCTAGCTAGGCTCCCACTTTCTGCCAGGGTGGGTGGCTGCCAAGGGAGGCCATTTGCCATGGGAAAAAGAAGTCCTTTCCCCAGGGTCTGGGTGTCAGATGAAAGGTGGCCTTTGGGGTTCTGAGGACTTGTAGGGTAGTACTTACTGGCTAGAGTAGAGGAAATGGATTCTATTTGAATATCTGTCTAGAGGCTTTGCCCCACAGGTCCTGGTTGTCCTTGATGGGCTGCAGCTGTGAGCATTGAAGAGAACTGGGATAAAAGGGGGCGGCGTAGCCATTCAGGGAGAGCCTTGAAGGAGCCCTGAACTGGGAAAGAACAGCATGCAGAAGAAAGCGTCTGTGCTGTGAAGATCTGCAGCCATAAGAACACACCGAGGAGGTATGGACTTTAGCAAGCTGAGAACAGCATGATGGGACTCTAGAGAAATAGAACAACAACAAGTGGCAGCTTTAGATTTGGAGCAATCCAGCAAAGCTTGCAAATTTCTTGCTGGGCACCACCCTCTTGGTCAGGGCGAGTGGCCAGAAATGGAGGCCATTTTCCATGGGGAAAACGAAGTCATTGGCCCAGGCTCTGGGTGTCAGATGACAGGTGGCATCTGGGGCTCTAAGGACTTGCAGGGTCCTAGTTGCTGGCAGCTTTCGTTCTGGAAGGATCCAGCAGAGTTTGTAGATTCCTGGCTTGGCACTGCCCTGCCTGCCAGGCCAAGTGGCCACAAATGAAGGCCATTTTCCATGGGAAAAAGAAGTCCTTTCCCCAGGGTCTCAGGAATATGTTCAAGGTGGCGTTTGAGGCTCTAAGTACTTCCAGGGCCCTAGTTGCTGCCAGCTTTTCTTTTGGAAAAATCCAGCAACGATTGCATCATTCTAGCTAGGCTCCCACTTTCTGCCAGGGTGGGTGGCTGCCAAGGGAGGCCATTTGCCATGGGAAAAAGAAGTCCTTTCCCCAGGGTCTGGGTGTCAGATGAAAGGTGGCCTTTGGGGTTCTGAGGACTTGTAGGGTAGTACTTACTGGCTAGAGTAGAGGAAATGGATTCTATTTGAATATCTGTCTAGAGGCTTTGCCCCACAGGTCCTGGTTGTCCTTGATGGGCTGCAGCTGTGAGCATTGAAGAGAACTGGGATAAAAGGGGGCGGCGTAGCCATTCAGGGAGAGCCTTGAAGGAGCCCTGAACTGGGAAAGAACAGCATGCAGAAGAAAGCGTCTGTGCTGTGAAGATCTGCAGCCATAAGAACACACCGAGGAGGTATGGACTTTAGCAATCTGAGAACAGCATGATGGGACTCTAGAGAAATAGAACAACAACAAGTGGCAGCTTTCGATTTGGAGCAATCCAGCAAAGCTTGCAAATTTCTTGCTGGGCACCACCCTCTTGGTCAGGGCGAGTGGCCAGAAATGGAGGCCATTTTCCATGGGGAAAACGAAGTCATTGGCCCAGGCTCTGGGTGTCAGATGACAGGTGGCATCTGGGGCTCTAAGGACTTGCAGGGTCCTAGTTGCTGGCAGCTTTCGTTCTGGAAGGATCCAGCAGAGTTTGTAGATTCCTGGCTTGGCACTGCCCTGCCTGCCAGGCCAAGTGGCCACAAATGAAGGCCATTTTCCATGGGAAAAAGAAGTCCTTTCCCCAGGGTCTCAGGAATATGTTCAAGGTGGCGTTTGAGGCTCTAAGTACTTCCAGGGCCCTAGTTGCTGCCAGCTTTTCTTTTGGAAAAATCCAGCAACGATTGCATCATTCTAGCTAGGCTCCCACTTTCTGCCAGGGTGGGTGGCTGCCAAGGGAGGCCATTTGCCATGGGAAAAAGAAGTCCTTTCCCCAGGGTCTGGGTGTCAGATGAAAGGTGGCCTTTGGGGTTCTGAGGACTTGTAGGGTAGTACTTACTGGCTAGAGTAGAGGAAATGGATTCTATTTGAATATCTGTCTAGAGGCTTTGCCCCACAGGTCCTGGTTGTCCTTGATGGGCTGCAGCTGTGAGCATTGAAGAGAACTGGGATAAAAGGGGGCGGCGTAGCCATTCAGGGAGAGCCTTGAAGGAGCCCTGAACTGGGAAAGAACAGCATGCAGAAGAAAGCGTCTGTGCTGTGAAGATCTGCAGCCATAAGAACACACCGAGGAGGTATGGACTTTAGCAAGCTGAGAACAGCATGATGGGACTCTAGAGAAATAGAACAACAACAAGTGGCAGCTTTCGATTTGGAGCAATCCAGCAAAGCTTGCAAATTTCTTGCTGGGCACCACCCTCTTGGTCAGGGCGAGTGGCCAGAAATGGAGGCCATTTTCCATGGGGAAAACGAAGTCATTGGCCCAGGCTCTGGGTGTCAGATGACAGGTGGCATCTGGGGCTCTAAGGACTTGCAGGGTCCTAGTTGCTGGCAGCTTTCGTTCTGGAAGGATCCAGCAGAGTTTGTAGATTCCTGGCTTGGCACTGCCCTGCCTGCCAGGCCAAGTGGCCACAAATGAAGGCCATTTTCCATGGGAAAAAGAAGTCCTTTCCCCAGGGTCTCAGGAATATGTTCAAGGTGGCGTTTGAGGCTCTAAGTACTTCCAGGGCCCTAGTTGCTGCCAGCTTTTCTTTTGGAAAAATCCAGCAACGATTGCATCATTCTAGCTAGGCTCCCACTTTCTGCCAGGGTGGGTGGCTGCCAAGGGAGGCCATTTGCCATGGGAAAAAGAAGTCCTTTCCCCAGGGTCTGGGTGTCAGATGAAAGGTGGCCTTTGGGGTTCTGAGGACTTGTAGGGTAGTACTTACTGGCTAGAGTAGAGGAAATGGATTCTATTTGAATATCTGTCTAGAGGCTTTGCCCCACAGGTCCTGGTTGTCCTTGATGGGCTGCAGCTGTGAGCATTGAAGAGAACTGGGATAAAAGGGGGCGGCGTAGCCATTCAGGGAGAGCCTTGAAGGAGCCCTGAACTGGGAAAGAACAGCATGCAGAAGAAAGCGTCTGTGCTGTGAAGATCTGCAGCCATAAGAACACACCGAGGAGGTATGGACTTTAGCAATCTGAGAACAGCATGATGGGACTCTAGAGAAATAGAACAACAACAAGTGGCAGCTTTCGATTTGGAGCAATCCAGCAAAGCTTGCAAATTTCTTGCTGGGCACCACCCTCTTGGTCAGGGCGAGTGGCCAGAAATGGAGGCCATTTTCCATGGGGAAAACGAAGTCATTGGCCCAGGCTCTGGGTGTCAGATGACTGGTGGCATCTGGGGCTCTAAGGACTTGCAGGGTCCTAGTTGCTGGCAGCTTTCGTTCTGGAAGGATCCAGCAGAGTTTGTAGATTCCTGGCTTGGCACTGCCCTGCCTGCCAGGCCAAGTGGCCACAAATGAAGGCCATTTTCCATGGGAAAAACGAAGTCCTTTCCCCAGGGTCTCAGGAATATGTTCAAGGTGGCGTTTGAGGCTCTAAGTACTTCCAGGGCCCTAGTTGCTGCCAGCTTTTCTTTTGGAAAAATCCAGCAACGATTGCATCATTCTAGCTAGGCTCCCACTTTCTGCCAGGGTGGGTGGCTGCCAAGGGAGGCCATTTGCCATGGGAAAAAGAAGTCCTTTCCCCAGGGTCTGGGTGTCAGATGAAAGGTGGCCTTTGGGGTTCTGAGGACTTGTAGGGTAGTACTTACTGGCTAGAGTAGAGGAAATGGATTCTATTTGAATATCTGTCTAGAGGCTTTGCCCCACAGGTCCTGGTTGTCCTTGATGGGCTGCAGCTGTGAGCATTGAAGAGAACTGGGATAAAAGGGGGCGGCGTAGCCATTCAGGGAGAGCCTTGAAGGAGCCCTGAACTGGGAAAGAACAGCATGCAGAAGAAAGCGTCTGTGCTGTGAAGATCTGCAGCCATAAGAACACACCGAGGAGGTATGGACTTTAGCAAGCTGAGAACAGCATGATGGGACTCTAGAGAAATAGAACAACAACAAGTGGCAGCTTTCGATTTGGAGCAATCCAGCAAAGCTTGCAAATTTCTTGCTGGGCACCACCCTCTTGGTCAGGGCGAGTGGCCAGAAATGGAGGCCATTTTCCATGGGGAAAACGAAGTCATTGGCCCAGGCTCTGGGTGTCAGATGACAGGTGGCATCTGGGGCTCTAAGGACTTGCAGGGTCCTAGTTGCTGGCAGCTTTCGTTCTGGAAGGATCCAGCAGAGTTTGTAGATTCCTGGCTTGGCACTGCCCTGCCTGCCAGGCCAAGTGGCCACAAATGAAGGCCATTTTCCATGGGAAAAAAG
Organism: Agelaius phoeniceus; assembly: GCF_051311805.1. Taxonomy (NCBI): domain Eukaryota; kingdom Metazoa; phylum Chordata; class Aves; order Passeriformes; family Icteridae; genus Agelaius; species Agelaius phoeniceus. The sequence continues at coordinate 1,318 of NW_027509894.1, read as the reverse complement.
AAGTCCTTTCCCCAGGGTCTCAGGAATATGTTCAAGGTGGCGTTTGAGGCTCTAAGTACTTCCAGGGCCCTAGTTGCTGCCAGCTTTTCTTTTGGAAAAATCCAGCAACGATTGCATCATTCTAGCTAGGCTCCCACTTTCTGCCAGGGTGGGTGGCTGCCAAGGGAGGCCATTTGCCATGGGAAAAAGAAGTCCTTTCCCCAGGGTCTGGGTGTCAGATGAAAGGTGGCCTTTGGGGTTCTGAGGACTTGTAGGGTAGTACTTACTGGCTAGAGTAGAGGAAATGGATTCTATTTGAATATCTGTCTAGAGGCTTTGCCCCACAGGTCCTGGTTGTCCTTGATGGGCTGCAGCTGTGAGCATTGAAGAGAAACTGGGATAAAAGGGGGCGGCGTAGCCATTCAGGGAGAGCCTTGAAGGAGCCCTGAACTGGGAAAGAACAGCATGCAGAAGAAAGCGTCTGTGCTGTGAAGATCTGCAGCCATAAGAACACACCGAGGAGGTATGGACTTTAGCAAGCTGAGAACAGCATGATGGGACTCTAGAGAAATAGAACAACAACAAGTGGCAGCTTTCGATTTGGAGCAATCCAGCAAAGCTTGCAAATTTCTTGCTGGGCACCACCCTCTTGGTCAGGGCGAGTGGCCAGAAATGGAGGCCATTTTCCATGGGGAAAACGAAGTCATTGGCCCAGGCTCTGGGTGTCAGATGACAGGTGGCATCTGGGGCTCTAAGGACTTGCAGGGTCCTAGTTGCTGGCAGCTTTCGTTCTGGAAGGATCCAGCAGAGTTTGTAGATTCCTGGCTTGGCACTGCCCTGCCTGCCAGGCCAAGTGGCCACAAATGAAGGCCATTTTCCATGGGAAAAAGAAGTCCTTTCCCCAGGGTCTCAGGAATATGTTCAAGGTGGCGTTTGAGGCTCTAAGTACTTCCAGGGCCCTAGTTGCTGCCAGCTTTTCTTTTGGAAAAATCCAGCAACGATTGCATCATTCTAGCTAGGCTCCCACTTTCTGCCAGGGTGGGTGGCTGCCAAGGGAGGCCATTTGCCATGGGAAAAAGAAGTCCTTTCCCCAGGGTCTGGGTGTCAGATGAAAGGTGGCCTTTGGGGTTCTGAGGACTTGTAGGGTAGTACTTACTGGCTAGAGTAGAGGAAATGGATTCTATTTGAATATCTGTCTAGAGGCTTTGCCCCACAGGTCCTGGTTGTCCTTGATGGGCTGCAGCTGTGAGCATTGAAGAGAACTGGGATAAAAGGGGGCGGCGTAGCCATTCAGGGAGAGCCTTGAAGGAGCCCTGAACTGGGAAAGAACAGCATGCAG